>NW_012151975.1:171146-176420 GCF_000956105.1 Propithecus coquereli | reverse complement strand
TATTTACTTCTAACTCACGCGAGATCCTGAAAAAACAGTAAAATAACTGGCTGCTCAACATTCACTATTAGAGCTTTAACACACTACTTGTTTTGTGCCTTTGGATGCCATTTGTTTTCCTTTTAGCTTCGGTTTCTTCACTATTTTCATTATCAGAAAATGAAGTTGTTGGGCTAGGTGGCATTTGCGGTTCTTTTCAACTCTAAATGGAAACGCGTACGTCTAGGAAATGCAAACATCCCCTCCCCCCAATTTTCCAGAAAGAAATCATTCTACCTTCTTCATCAAGTCCACCGATGATGTTGTAAACATAGTATGGAAAGAAGCGCCTTGAATACAGGATCGTAGACAGCATTGCAGCAATTGCCCCCGTAGTCATGGCCTTATTATTGGAATGTTTATACATCTGCAATTATCGATAAAAATAACAGGCATGTAGAAGCAGAATCTGTTACAGACTACAACAATCAACAGTATAAAGAATAAATGCACACCTCAGTGAAAGGGGAAAGCATGCCTGTTTCTTTCATGATCAAACAGAGTATTACTAAGCAAAATAATTTACTACACCCTATCATTTGCAGGGGCTATAAAAATTTTAAGTGAAAGAATGCAAGTTAGCCCTCAGGTTTAAAGACCCTGTTTTCCATGCCACCCTTATATCTCAGGCACCACTAATTCCAGAGTAAATGCGTCACAACTGCAAAGACATGGAATCAACTTAAGTGCTTATCAATTCATGAGTGGATAAAGAAAATGTGGTAGATGTACACGATGGAGTACTACACAGTCATAAAAAGGAAGGAAATAGTATCTTCTGCAGCAACTTGGATGGAAGTGGAGACCATTATCCTAAGTGGAGTAGCTCAGGAATAGAAAAACAAACACCACATGTTTTCACTAATAAGTGGGAGATAAATGATGGGCACACACAGGCACAAAGAGGTGTAAAGGACATTGAAAACCAGCGGAGGTGGGGAGGGATAAAAACCTACCTTTGGTGTACAATGAACACTATTCTGGTGACGGGCACACTAAAAGCCCTAACTTCAGCATTATACAACGTATCCATGTAACAAAAACGTTTGTACCCCCTTAATATTTTGAACTTAAAAGAAAAAAAAAAAGATGAGAGAGTAAATGTGCATGAGGTGACCTGAGGAAGATGCTTCAAGTCCATCTCTCTCCCTCGTCTAGAACGGGGGTTGGCAAACTACAGCCATGGACTGAATCCAGCCTGCCACCAGTGTTCGTAAGTAAAGTTTCAGTGGAACAGTCGTGCGCACACGTTACCTACTGTCTGTGCTGCTTTTTCATCATAATGGCAGAGACGAGCGGTTGTGACAGAGACCAAATAGCCCATAAAGCTGAAAATATTTACTATCTGGTCCTTTACAGAAAAAGGTCTGCTGACCCCTGATCGGACCCAGACTTAAGTCCCTCCCTTTTTAGAGCAGCTCTCTGAGAGAACAAAGACGTGAGAGCAGCATCCTCACTCTGCAACATTCTAACACAGGACAGTGGTCTCGCTCCTTAAAGTATCTACAGTGGAAAACACAAGTATCCAAACAGGATCTCAGGACAACATCTCAGTGATTTCACAATCCTAGATTTACCATACCTTGGGAATACTAAATTATCCAACTGATGGAGAAATTCTACAAAAATTACAAACATGAAACAAATTTAAGTTCTTCAATTTTTGTAAATTACATAGTAATCATCTCTAAAGAGAAACCTAAGAAGTACTATAAAATCAAACAGTGACAGTCAAAATACTAAAAAACAATTAGAAATTATTACATTTAATGGATAAATCGATTTACAGAGGAATTTCTTTCCAAGATAAAAGTTATAAAAAAATTCTTGGCCAGCATGGTGGCTCATGCCTATAATCCCAGGACTTCGGGAGGCCAGGCAGGAGGATCATCTGAGGTTAGACGTTCAAGAGCAGCTTGGGCAATATAGTGAGACCCTACCTCTACCAAAAAAAAAAAAACAAAAAAAAAACCAGGTATGGTGGCAGGAGCCTCAGTGCTAGCTACCCAGAGGCTGAGCCAGGAAGATCACTCAAGCCCAGGAGTTATAGGGCACATCACTGCACTGTAGCCTGGGTGACAGTGCAAGACACTATCTCCCTCCCAAACCAAAAATATATTCATATCATTTCATTTCAAAACCGAGCACCAACATTTATTTACTTAAGCAATAATTTAGGAAAGAAACATTTAAGGAATGGTGTGTATTATGCTGAACTCACTGTTCTTTATTTTATTGACAATGTCATGTTTATGTTTGTCTTCTATTCCACAAGACAGACTGCTTTAAAAATAAATTAATTAAAAAAAAGAAGCATATTTTTGTCTTCTAATTCCTATTTATAAAATATGCATTAGGAATAATTATATAAATATGCCAACAAATGTAAGTCACTAAATTTTCCAATGTAAGTAAATGTTCTAAAAAGGTACTAACAATTGATAAATATGGAGTGAAATCATTTCTATGCATTCAAAAAGCCAAGTGTCAGTTAAATAAACGCATTACATACCCCAATGACTATGCCATCACTTGTGAGTGTAAACAACCTCAAGTGCTATTCACGAATAGGCAAAACACAACACAACCACCTGCTGACCCCTTGTGCAGGCTGAGGCCCGTCAGGTGATGGGAGTTAACGGTTTCTGCTTTGCCTTTTTCTCCGGGCTTACTCCCTCCCGTTCCTGCCTGTGCGTTCTGTCAACTAAGAGCACAAGGCTGTCGAAAGGAAAAGCTCAGCAAACAACGGCAAACCAAGCACTGTTCTACAAGCCCGCCTGGGCTGCCTCCTGCCACAGAAACTGGACTGCTCCATTTTTGAGGGAAGAGTATCTTCAGAAGAGCCCCTTTCAGGCCACCTGTGCAAAGGTGGAGACCCATGTGTGTGGTGCAGAGACTGGAGCAAATGGAATGTGCTGCAGTTTCACATCATGCTACTTCGACGATCCCGCAGTCATGGTCTTTCACCCCCTAACTCAGCACCTTTCCAATTATTCTGAGCAACAGTCATGCTGAAGGCGTAAAAGAACCTCATGAATTGCTATAATTTTTTTTTTCATGTAGATAGGGTCTTGCTCTGTCACCCCAGCAAGAGTGCACTGGCATCACCACAGCTCACCGCAACCTTCAGCTCCTGGGCTCAAGCCATTCCACCCTTATCTCAGGCACCACTAATTCCAGAGTAAATGCGTCACAACTGCAAAGACATGGAATCAACTTAAGTGCTGAAGTCCAAGCCAATTAGAAAGAGAGTTACTTCCCAGTAAAACAAGACTGTTGTATGAGAAAGGAAACATCATAGTATACTATTATACTTGGCACAACAAACATCAGTATTTACCTGGTTATAATAAAAACATCACATACGTATTTCATCAAAGGTGTGATGTGTTATGGGAGGACGCTAATGACGGAGAGGACAGGAAAGGGCTTGAGACCCACCACCCACCAGAACAGAAACCAACAGACACCCCAACAGCAAGCGATGGCATCTCAAAAGACTGCAACATAAATACAGTATTCTGGAAATGGAGGTAAGGAACAGAAAATACAGGTAAAAGAGCTGAAAACTGTCTTGGGCAATGGAAAAAGAAAGCAGCATTGCTTCATTATTCACATAAATTCTTCTATAAAATAAAAATTAAAGAACAATTAAAGCAAACCAGATAAAGATTAGAAAGATGGTTCTAAAGACATCTGAAACTACTAACAAAAGCACTGGAAATTAAAGAACAGGGCTCTGAAGTCAAATGTACCCAAACCCAAACCTCAAATCTTTCCTGGATTACTCTCTCTGACTCTCAGAAAAACTCAAAGGACATTGTCTGGCCTGCGGAAATTCAGTGGCAGCTATTTCTGTGCTGCTGAAATCCGACTCTGAGAGTCGAGCGTTCACGGAGGCCTGTGCGAGTCCAAAGCTGCGAGCTGAGTCCCGCGCGCTAAGTGAGGAAACTAACCTGTGGCTAAAATTTAATTACCCAGGTTGAGGGTAATTCATTTCTATGTACCATTTCTATACTTCACACTTTCTTAGTTTTCAAGTAAGGGTGAAAGCCTTAAAAAGAAAGTGTGTCAGCCTAATCTGCCTACTCCCCAACCACGGCAGGTAAAATGATCAGAATGCTCCCAAGGCCCCACACAGGGTAGAGTTACGAGTCAGAGAGGGAGAACGAAGAAAAAGCTCACAGGACGGAGAGGGACAGGAGTGAATACCTGGGCGGGAGAGAACTACACAGAACTGTCCCTCGCAGGAGGGAGGTCCCCAGTTCCCCCACTTCCTTGTGTCCACTGAGGAGCACATAGTGCCATGACTACTCTATGACCTGCCAGCTGCATGTTCTCCCCTGGAGGCCTGAACCCAAGCTAGGCCCTTCGACATTCCCAGGCACCAATAAAGCTATTCAAGTTGCCGCCTGCAAAGACTGAGAGATCAACCCTGTTGTGAAACACACAGAAACTAGCCCCGGGTCTGAACCAAATTCCTTAAACCTTCATACAAACTCCATAACCAGACCGTCTCATTGTGGACACACTTAGGTAGAACATCTCTTTCCTTTGCTGTCTGCCACGGGACTGCTGCAGCCTCTGCACGTAAGTTTCCCTAGTAAATGCTCTGGACGGATCACCCTGGCATTCAGTGCTTCCTTCTTTGGATCCCAGCTAGGTCTGGGGTAGCCCCTTGTGTGAACTCCCCTGCCACCACTTTTGGGGCAACTCTAGCCACAGGTTCAGCCAGACTGAACACAGAAAATGGACTTACTCCAATGATATCTAATCCAGATATTTCTGTAACTTCTTTTCACAATGGACTACTCTATACAGTGGCACAGATCTGTCCTGGCAGACTGTACTTGGTTTTTGGAAGCAACCAAAAGCCAATCCAAATCAGAACTGGTGGCAAACACTGGTGCCCATGTGGGGTAACATAGCTTTGGATCAAAAACAGAATAGAAATGTCAGGTAACAAGACTAATTTTCGCAGGCATTCTTGGTCTGACTCTGACAGAAAATCAAAGAGGTGTTTCAAAAATGTTCTGAGCTGGATGCAGTGTCAAGCCTGTAGTCTTAGCTACTGGAGAGGCTGAGACAGGAGGATGGCTTGAGCCCAGAAGTTTGGGGTTACAGTGAGCTACGATCAATCGTGCCACTGCACTCCAGCCCGGGGAACAGAGTGAGACCCTATCTTTAAAAAAACAAACCAAAAAACCCCTAATTACCCCAAATTACTTCTCAGAC
>NW_012151975.1:167613-169123 GCF_000956105.1 Propithecus coquereli | reverse complement strand
TAGCACATAAGACCAAAGTCTAATTTTAATTTCCACAGTCTACAAAGGATTCCTACAAATAGGAAAAGCATTAACAACATAATGGAAAGATGGGTCATGTTCTACAGACAGTCTGTCTCCATCTACGTAAGGCACGTGTGTGTGTCAGTCATCCACCTCTATCTAAGAGACAACTTGAACCAATCAGACTGGCTAATAATACCCAATCGATGCTGGTGAGGTTGTGGAAAACAGGACTCCCAGATACGCGGAAACCGCATGAACTGATGTAACTTCTCAGATGGGCAATTTGGCAGTATCTAGTAAAAATGCAAATTCACATCACTTTCACTCAATAATTCTATTGCCAGAAATCCATCTCATCAATACACTTGTACAACTTTACACAGGTAAGCTCTAGGCTCACCTATGATCACACATTGTAACACCTTCCTGACACACAACAAACGTAAGACAACCTAAGCGCCCACCAGTACAAGAGTGATTAAATTTTGGTACAAGCATACAAATTCAATCCTGTATCTCAAAAATTAGTTCTTAAATCTTGATATCAATCTATGAGGAAACCTACCAATCTTGTCAATAAGTATTTGACAGCGGTCACATGACAAACTCCTCCTTTTGGAAGCTTATGACGGACTCACAAAACACGCTGTCCTACCAAGGCAGCAGCAGACGCCTCTGCACTGAGTTACAGACCTTCACTTGCCTGTGAGGCTTTACCACTTTTACTACCAAGATGGGCTGGCAATACCAACAGGGAAGGACAAAATCTTAGCGCTTAAGATGCTTTTGCCAAATATCCAGAAGCATCAAAAGAATGGGAGTTTTCATGCGAAGAATAAAGCCTCAAACAGATGAGGAAGAGGCAGGCCTGGCTCCAGTTGGTCCCAAAGGACACGGGATGAAGGATATATAGGTATTCGTCAATGTCATGTGTCATTCGAAGATGAGCAAAAGCTTGTACAAGATGGTATCCGTAAAGTTATGTTTTTAAATTTTATTTATAATACAATATTTACTACTTTCGAATTATACAAGTTACCTTTTTCTCTTAGAAGAGAAAAAAGGCATTATGGGAGCACTATGAAATTAATGGAAAGGAGAAAGGGGCATCAAAATATGGAAGCAGAAAGGCAGGCTTTTAGGAAGACAAAGGCCGACTTCAACTGGTTTTTAGGTGAAGACGTGGCCACCCCTGGAACCAGGAAAGACACAGCTGTCTTTCTTCACCCACTCCCTACATACCACAAGGCCCCATCCAAAGGGCCTAAACCTCATCAGTCCTATTCCTGTTACGATTCAGATTATTAAACCTATTAAGGCTTTTGGGACTAAGCTGGGTATTAATGACCATTTATAAGCATTTCCAAAACTGTTAAATACAAACCACTGCTAATCTGAAATATGTATTGAAGAGATTAATACAGATATTTTTTCTTTCAGTATATATGGCTTTACTTTCATGTTTTCTAAAAAATATAGCTGGCCCATTAAAAATGTGAGTCAT
>NW_012151975.1:166349-166683 GCF_000956105.1 Propithecus coquereli | reverse complement strand
TTTTTTGTAGAGACAGGGTCTTGCTGTTGCTCCGGCTGGTCTCAAACTCCTGACCTCAAGTGGTCCTCCCGCCTCAGCCTCCCACAGTGTTAGGGTTACAGGCATAAGGCACTGTGCCTGGCCTGCTACTAATTTTCAATAATGTAGTCATGTACAAAAGCATCTACCTTTAGTCTTGCTTCAATAATCTTTGTCAGGGTAAGACAATCTCCATGAAAACCACTGCATCCAATGACTGTTTTGTCTGTTCTGTAAAAAGCACATTTCAGGAAATTGAGTTGGTTAGACAGTAAAGTAAAACATGTCTTGGGGGCAAATTTAAATATAAAACTAT
>NW_012151975.1:150204-156764 GCF_000956105.1 Propithecus coquereli | reverse complement strand
GGCCCTGACTTTTGACATTTAATAGCTGTGTGACCTTGGACAAATTCTCCAAGTTCAAGGTGATGATAACAGCAGTGCCTATGTTATAGGTGATTGTGGGAATTAAATGACATAATTCACATAAAGCACCAAGCACAGTGCCTCACAGAACCTAAGCACTCAGAAAACTTTAGCTACTACTTTTAGTGAGGTGGGATTTGTGCTAACGCTCTGAAGCAGAAAAGGGTGACATTCCAGGTAAAGGAACAGAGAGCAAAGGGAAACAGGTAATAATTCAAATAGTACATTTAAGCAACTTACTCAGGTAGCCCTTTTTGTGTAAAGAAGTGGAGGGACATAGGCTTATGTGATGTACAGGACTTGTGCTGTAGAAGATCCCAAATGCCAAGATAAAGATTTTGGAATTTTAGCAAGGAACCATGAAGGTTATCTGAGCAATGAGAAGAGTTCCAGTTGCAAAGTAAGGTTTTAAGAAGTCTACTTTGGGCTGGGTGTGGTGGCTCATGCCTGTATTCTTAGCACTCTGGGAAGCTGAGGCAGGAGGATTGCTTGAGGTCAGGAGTTCAAGACCAGCCTAACAAGATTGAGGCCCCATTTCCACCAAAAACAGAAAAATTAGCCAGGTGCAGTGGTGAGTGCCTGTAATAAGTACCTGCTACTCAGGAGGCTGAGGCAGAAGGATCGCTTGAGCCCAGGAGTTTGAGGTTGTAGTGAGCTATGATGATGCCCCGGCACTCTACCCGCCACCCACCTCACCAAAAAAAAGCCTACCCTGACAATGACATAATGTGAAATGGGATGGAAACACTGTCCCAACAAGACTAACGCCATAGTAAGGAGCAGGGTGAACAGGAAGAAACAGGTAAATCCAAAAATCATCACATACACACAAAATGGACATGGTTTTGCAGCTATTCAAATGTGTTAGGAACTGGGAAAACCAATTATGACACTGAAGATTATAAACTTGGGTGAGTAGAATGATGGCATAATTATAAGGGGTATTTTAAAGAAGCAGATAGACTGAGAGGAATAATTAGCTTGCTTTTTGTTTTGTTTACTATCTTGAGTAACAGTGAGAGCAGAAAATCCAGGTGAACATGTTTTACTGAAGCAGCTAGAATTGAGGGACTCATGAGAGGTAGACCTGGGGAAACGGATTTGGGAATTATCCTCCCAGGGATAAGACAGGTGAGAGTGCAGAGTGATAAACATGGAGGTGTTTACTTGGTGTTTAACCACATTTTAAAAATTAGAGGAGAAAAAGGAAGAGAACTAAGCCTCATTTTGTGGAAACAAAGGCTGCCCAAGAGCCGGCTATAATAAATACATAAGAAAAAGAACAAAGATTGAAAAAAGGTGACTTGATTAAATGATCAGAAAGTTGTAAGTAACTTTTAGGGCAGTAATGGCTTAAACTGGATTGGAAGGGCTTAAAAAGTGAGTAATGAGGACTTAATACTGAACAACTTAAAAATTCTTATTATTAGGAATTGTCTTATGAAATGGGTCTAATAACCCACCTCACATTGTAACTACTTAATTAGTACAGGAAGTGTTAAGAACTGTAATGGAAAAGCACATAGACTCAGTGGAGAGACAGCTATGAATCAAAGGCCTGGCTCAACTGCATACCAGCTTTGTGACCAGAACAGTTTAACTCCTAAGAGCCTTCTGAGCCTCTTAGGCCTCTCAATTCAACATTCACCTATTACGAGGATCAAATGAGACAATGGCATACAAGTGTCTCTCGATTCTTTCCCAAAACTATGAAGATAAGGAAATTTAGGTTCAGGATGTTGATAGGTGCCCGAAGACCACACTGTCCTTTAGTGACAGAACCAAGGCTACAACTGGTCTTTCATTCTCTAACATACTACAAAAATCTGCATTAAAATTTCAAATTTATAATGACCTGGTAAGAAGTATCTTTGGTTTTCTTAAAGAACCATCTGTTTGTTCAAATCGGCTGTGCATGTCTTAACGTACGAAGTTTGACTGGTAAACTACAACCACTACTTCAATTTATAGCTCTTCACTGTCAAGAGTCTTAATCAGAGCATCCTTCTACAACCCTAATTCTTCAGTGCACTACCAAGGAAAAGTATTACTTAAGATAAAGCTAGTAATTAAGAAAAAAAAAGCCATGCAAGAATGCATATATTAAAAGGTCCCTGAGTATTTTTTTTCTTAAGCTTAACCTAAAATTTTTTTTTTAAAAAAAAGCACTGATCAATGAAATTAAGTCTGGCAAACCAATCCCACCTTATTTCTACTTGAAATAACAAAATAATCAAGCTGGTTGATCAGACGTTTCGGCTACAGACACAACTATGCATCTAACAACACGGACCGAATAATCTTAAGTTTCAGATGCTAAACCTCTCCCCTCGTCTGCTGTGGCATAACATGTTTAGACCCTACGAAAAGGCAAAGTCCGTTTTTAAAGGTCTTCCACAGAGCAGAGGCTACGTTTCAATTTCTACTCTGCCATGTCACCGCAGCAAGGAGCAGGCCATGCACACCGAGCCCAATGACCGGGCTGTAAGGTGACGCCCTAAAAACCAAGGCTGCATCTCAATCGGCAGGCGAACCCGAGCCAGGCGCGCATGACGAGGGGAACACAGGCGGGAGAGGACGGCACGGAGGCCGGCCTTGCGCGGACCCACTCAGCTCAGGGCCCCGAGGCCCGTGGGGGACAGCGTAGCGCCTTTCCCGCCGCGACCCACAGGCCCAAGCAGAGAGGTGGGAAGGGGAAAGCGAAAGCGGCGGCTCCCAAGGGCTTTTACCCTCCGTTGAAAGCGTAGGGCGAAAAGCGCAGCTGCAAAGGGCCCGCAGCGCTGTGCGGCTCCATCCACTGGTCTCTGCCGGGACCCGAGAACGTGGCTGCAGAGGACAGCATCGCGCCACTGCCGCTGAAGCTCCTGCTGTCTCACGGCGAGATGGCGGCTCGGCCGGACGTGACGCCACTTCCGGCTCCTCCCCCCCCCCCCGCGGCCTCTCTATCTCGCACTCGTCGTTGCTCCTGGAGGTCAGCGCCCCTGCCTGGCCGGTCGCTATCCAGATGCCTGTTCCAAAAAAGCTTATAGAGATAATACAGGGTTCTTTTCCTAAGAAAACACTGATATTCACTCCTAACGGACAAAAATTTTAAAGTTTGACCATAACAAAAATGGACAAAACTATAGAGCAGCAGAAACTCAAGTACCCTATTGGTAGGAGTGTAAATTGGTACAGCATTTTGAAAAAGAACTGGCATCATCTGGCAAAGTTGAACATGTACATACCTTATGACCCAGCAATTCCACCCGTGGGTTTATACTCTACCCAGAAGACATGCACGAGAATGTCCATAGAGCATTGTTATTAATGGCCCCAAACTGGAAATGAGCCAAATGCCCATAAACAGCAGAAAGGATACATTAATTGAGGTATAGTCATACAATGGGATATGTCACAGCAAAGACAATTAACCAAATACAGCCAGCTAGGAGACACAGGGAGGATACATCAACATGGATGAGGCTTGTAAACATAAGGTTGAGCAAAAGAATACATACTACATGGGGGTGGGAAAAAAAAAGAATACATACTATATAACTTAGAGGTATACAATGTCAATGGAAAAGAACCCAAATTCTGTAAAATAACTTAAAGAGTTTATTCTGAGTCGAATATGTGCAACCATGGCTCAGACAGCGACACCCAAGAAGACTTGAGCAAGTGGACTCGCTGTGGTTGGGTTACAGTTTGATTTTATACATTTCGGGGAGGCAGGAATTACATGTAAAGTCATAAATCAGTACATGGAAGGCTTACATTGGTTTGGCCCAAAAAGGCAGGACATCTTGAACTAGGGCATTACAGGTTATAGGTGGGTTTAAAGAGTCTTTGATCTGTAATTGGTTAAAGAAATGAAGCTTTGTCTAAAGGCTTGGCATGTTTTAAGTCAAGGAAGGCTGTTAATCAGAGACAAGTCACTGGACATATACTCAGTCTCAAGTGATCTGCTAAGTAAATTGATGACTTGCCGGCATGTTTTAGTTTTGTGTCGTACAGCCTTAGGCCTCTTCATGCGTTACAAAGGATATCTACAAGAAGGGAGGGGGGGCATGATGAGGCATGGCTGACCTCCCTTCTCATGGCTATCAACTCAGTTTTAGGAGGTGGTCCATTCAGTCAGCAGGTGGGGGCAAGCCTTAAGATTTTATTTTAATTCACAGTACTTATTCAGGTCTCTCCGTAGGTTAACACGGTGCAAAACATTGGATGCAAAAAAGTATATAATTTTTCTCATCCTTAAGAAGCTCACAACCTCACTGATAGTACAAAATACGAAGGAAACAAACAGCACAACACATGACTATGGCTAGATGAACCATAGAAGGGAGAGAGCAGGCTTGCTGGAGTCCAGTCAAGCACCAGGAAGCGGACTAGGAGCTACAGAGAGTGTCTGAGGAAAGTGCCTAAGATGGCAGTAGCAACACTGACATAAATGAATCTATAAACATAGGCCATTTGTTTTTGTTTTGTTTTTCTTTTCATGCTGCATGCTGGAAGATCAGCTAACAACATTCATCGCTAACAGGCTACAGAATATTTGCTACCCCGTGCCAGGCAGTGCTCATGCATTTACTTCATCAATCTCCCAACATCCCTAAGGTGTAAGCACTATTATTATCCTTATTCAATTTTACAATAGAAACCGCAGCTGAATTGTCAGGTGACTTGCCAAACCGCTGGTTGGTTAAAAAAAAAAAAATCAGTATTTAAAAATCATCATCTCGCCTACGTCCTCAAAGAACCAATTAGAAAAGACTGTGACAAGGCCGCCCCGCCCCGGAACTCCTGAAGAGCTAAGCCTCTGGTTTCCCATAATCCAAGCGCCTAGGCAAATACAGGAAGCGACTGCGCGCCCACACTTCCTATGGCCGCGGCTTGAGCGCTGGCAACCTGCTGAAGCCCAATGCAGAACTGGCGGAAGTGACATCATCAACGCGCGCCAGGAGTTCAGTGGGGTCGGGCCGGGTCGCCGTGGCGGGCGCCTGGACCGCCTGCGGTTTAGCTTCGTTTCCTCGCGCCACCAGTGATCTCTGCAGTGACTCCAGGTAACGACTTCTTTAGGTTTTTCTCTTTTCTGAGGGCCGAGGCAGAGGCGGCTACTGCAGCGAGGCGTGGGGCCGCCGACGGGAGGAGACGCGGAGTGGTCGCGCAGGCCCCGCGGGGGACGTTCCTCCGCTCGTGCTGCCGCCGCTGCGGCCTGTACCCGCCGTTGAGGCCTGTACCGGCCGTTGGGCCGTAGCTGCCGCTGGTTCCCTGCGCTGCTGCGGCTCGAAAGGGGCTTTCCGTCCTACGAGTGTGGGGTCTAGGGCGCTTGGAGCGGCCGGGACAGGACAGTGTGGCGCATCGAAGACCCGGAGTTTGCCTTGTCTTGTCCTACCATCCGCTTCTCCATGTTAGAAAGCCGATTCACCCTGGCCTGTGCCCGCCTGTTTTGCTGCCAACAAGGGTAGTTTTATTATAAAGTTGTGCTTGCGACTTTTAAACATTTTGTCAGAAACCTGAGGCTTCTGGCGCGGTAGCAGTTAAGATACACGCTTATTTACAAGGCCTCCGTCTCTAGGCTCAGGCCAGTGTGGTTTCCGAAACTCTAGGTAGGTTTTTCTGTGAAAGATTGTGCTTCGTTGAGTTCTGCAGACACTAGAAGGCTATGCAGAGTTAATTTGATGCTTCAGTTTCCAAGAGATGAAGACACTCTGAAAACAACTCTCTTTTCTGAGGATAAGTTGGTGTGGTAATCACTGTTGAGGTTTTTTGATATCGGTGAGGAAAGTGGTCTGTGCCATTGGTGGGAGTGAGATATGAGCTCGGACTAGCCTGACATAAGGCCCCAACTTGATGTAAACCCGACCAGATTTCTTCTGTAGACTCAGAGTTTGCAAAAAGTGGTCCGGTGCCTCTAAAGGGTCTGATAAATCTCTAATCATAATTATGAGTGCATTATATTCTCCCTCTTTATCTCTTGCTTCGACCATAGTAGTGACCCCTTAAACTGATCTTCCAGTTTTACTCCCCTCAAATTCGTGCACAGTATTGCTAAATTAGATCTATTCATGCTGCACTTCAAAAATTCTGTAACTGTCCTTATTGCCTATGTAATAACATCTAAAACTCCTGATAATGTGACCCCGCCTATATGTGCTGTCTCATCTCCTGCAGTTATCTTTCATATAATCATACTGAGCATGTCACTTGCCTGCTGCATGCTCTTTCAATCTTTGTCTCTTTGTGCTTTCGCCTAAAGCTCTGATCTGTGAATTCCTACTCACCTTGTTAGACCCAAGTTAGATGGGCCTAACCTGCTTTGTGAAAACACTGTCCTCTCTTCGTAGTAGTTGGCCATTAGTCTCTATTATCTTCTCTTCCATAGTATGTGACTCACATACTACGATCACATACTATATGTCAGGCATGGTGCTAGGTGCTGAGATCGCAAAGAGATGTATTCTGTTGTCTTCACTTAAAGAGCTTAGCTTAGTGCATGCCTGCTATTGTAGCAC
>NW_012151975.1:148601-150154 GCF_000956105.1 Propithecus coquereli | reverse complement strand
GTCCCCTCCAAAACCCATGCTGAAATTCAATTGCCATTGTGATGGTACTGAGAGGTCATGGAGGCTCTGCCCTCCTAAATGGCCATCACCACAGGAGTGGGGTGGCCCCCTCTGGTTCAAGATCTCTCCCTTTCTCCTGCCCTTCCACCATGTGATGACACAGCAAGAAGGCCCTTGCCAGATGCTGGCCCTGCAATCTTGGGACTTCCCAGCCTCCAGAACTGTGAGCCAATAAATTTCTGTTCATTATATATTACCCAGTCTGTGGTACTCTGTTACCACAGCACAAAATGGATTAAGACAAATGGATAGAAGGATGGAAATATGTGATAAAGTAATTATAGTGAAACGCCAATGCTAAGATCTGGGTGATGGCAAAGGAGCATTCACTGTGAAATTCTTTCATCTGTTGTTGTATATTTGAAATTTTTCGTGATAAAATGCTGCGGTGAAAACATTTACGTTATCGTAAGCACTGCTAGTACCCAGATATGGCAAATATTAAGACTGTACACTAAATTATTTGGAAATATTAACCTAGAAAATGGTTTTATAGCAAAAATGCAAGATAAGCTCCCAACAGGCAACCTAAAAGCTCATGAAACAAATTGTTTAGAATTGGACTGGATCTCTTGCAGCATTAAGTCATCAGAAAGGCATTGTGAAATGTGTACTTAGAAATGTTTACTTACAATTTGTAACATTTGGGGCTGTCTCGGGTATGAATTGAAAACCCTTCACTCAATCGAGTGTCAGAAGCGACAATTGAGAAATCTTCTCCAGCAATTGCCAATACAGTACTGTGGAAAACAGAAAGAAAAAAATTAATTCTTCAGGAAGGCAATCCTCTCCCTCCAAACAAAAGAATGCTGCAGAGAAAACACTAGGATGAAATACACTCAATATGAACAGGAACAGGATTCAAACGGAGAGGAAGGACCCTGGCCACAAGTCATCCGGAAAAAAACAGCCTAAATCAGGGCAAAGGCTCCTTGCCAGGGGAAAATTGAAAAGCCACTGAATTATCATCAAAAAATTAAATGCTTACTTGTGCCAAGTTCTGATAATACAGAACCATGTCTGTGTCCTTGAGGACCAGGTATAGACAGTCAGTGGTACAAGGAAAGCTACATGAGTTAGAAAAGAGTTTAGTTTTTTTTTTCATTTCTTTATATGGAAGTCCTTGTATAATGTCTAGCATTCAAGTATCTGTTGACAAGTGAACAAAGAGCAAACTTTTCCCTGTGTGACTGTATAATTTATGAGCACTCACTGAAGAGGCTCACAGCATGAACTCCAAAAGCAGACTGTCTGGGTTCTAATTCTGGCTCTCCCACTTAGCAGGTATGAGGCTGCGGGTAACCTACTTCTCAAGGCCTCAATTTCCTTATATCCGAGATCTTAGCAGCAGCCACCCCGTTAGGGTGTTACAAGGATTAAATGAGTAAAGCCCTTCTATCGGCGCCTGGCATATAACTGGTCCTCTAGTAACTGTTAGCTATTATTGTTGTGGCGTTACAGTGTGATGACTAAGCACCTGGGCTCGGGAATTA
>NW_012151975.1:130943-135821 GCF_000956105.1 Propithecus coquereli | reverse complement strand
TGCTTGAAATGTATCTGGGTCTTTGGTCATATGACTTGTAACTTCAATATCTGTAAGTTCTGTGTGAGAATATTTTATTAGGTGATAATAAATGTTTGAAGTGAAATCTAATACTAGCTAATATTTGTCCTATATGTGCTATATAATAACTAGACACTGTTCTTGTTGTGTTAACTCAGTCACTGATCCTATGTTGATTCAATCAGTTCTCACAGCAACCCTGAGCAAGTTATGGGTCTGTTTGAACTGAACGAAAGATCTTTCAGCAGTCTCTTGGTTATTCCATGGGAAAGTCATTTCAGATGTGTACCCAGTAAAGAGATGGTGATTTAAGAAAAGCCAAATATAGGCACAATTTGCACTAATATGTTCTAAAGAGGTAAGGTCATTACATTTATAAAAATACAATGTTTTATTTATTGTGTATCTGTATGGCTTCTTTCACAATCTTTCATGATAGCAGGAGCTCAAGAAATGATCACACTAAAGCATATTTGGTTCAATTAAATATTCTTTAAAATTTATGCCCAAGACATTGTGGTGGATATAAAATTGAATGGAATATTTAAAAACCTGAACTTGGCCTAACAGTGCTGTGTATACAGTGCTTAATAAATGCTCTGATATTACAGTTTGCTTAGGAATTCATTTTCTCTAGATGTTTTCCTGCAAAAGTTTTTAAGGCAGGTTGTGTCACCTTAATTTTGAGTATTATCAGGGTATTTAATTTGAACAAGTAACAAAACAATTTTTTTTTTTGGCAATTTTGCCTGAAATCACAGGAAACATGGAAGAAATAAAGCTTTAGGATTATAAGGTAAAAAGAAATATATTCCAAAATAGCTTCATTGGTTTTCTTTTTTGTGTTTTGTGTAACTGTGAAACTTGCTTGTTAAGACTATACAGTTTACCTGGATCCTTACATTAAACTTAGACTTTTTTCAAAGCAGCATCTCTGTTTCCTGGTGTGTGAAGATAACCTGAGGAATTGGAAAAGCTGCTGAGAAGAGTGTGCTGGGGTTGCTCTAGGGAGAGACTGGATGCTGAGACAAGTTCCAGTCCAAGGGCTTTGGGTTTTCCAAGAAGAAAACGAACATCATGGATCAGAACAACAGCCTGCCACCTTATGCTCAGGGCTTGGCCTCCCCTCAGGTAATGCAGCAGGAGGGAGAGTAGAGGGAGGGCAGGCACATCCGCACTGCGAGAGAGTGTCAGAGGGAAGGAAGGGCATTTCACAGTTTATTATTGAAAATGATTTTATAGATTTTTTTAAGTCTCCTTTATTTTGTTGAGGAGTTCCATTAGGCTTTGAATAGGCAAGATAGTATTTTATTTGGGGGGTTAGTTTGGAAGCTAAATTTTATATTTGTGTATAAAACACTTAATCTTTTGATAAACACGAGACTGTTCCAAATGATTATATATGGTCTTCGATTTTGAAAAGCACCCTCACCAAATCATTTTCTAGTTTTACCTTTTTCATTTTATGTTTAAAGTTCTAAATCACAGATATAATTTAAAATTTTTCAATAACTTCTGAAGTATAATTTATATGCAGTAAAAATACCCATTTTAAGTATATATTTTAATGTACCTGTTTAAGTTATAGAACATTTCAATTACCCAAAAAAGTCCCTTCTTGCCCCCTTGTAGTCACTCTCCTGGCCCCAGGTAACTGCTGAATTTACTTCTCAACACTAATGATTAGTTTTGCCTATTCTAAAAATTGATACAGATGGAATCATACAGTATATGCTTTTTTGTGTATGTGTGTCTTCTTAACCTAGGATAATGTTTGTATATCGGTACTTAATTCCTTTTCATTGCCAAATAACACTCCATCGTATGGATGTTCCACAGTTTATCCATTCTCCAGGTACTCACGTTTGGGTTGTGTCTGGTTTGTGGCTATTATGAATAAAGGTACTATAAATGTTTGTGTACACTGTATTTTTATTTCTCCTGGGTAAATACTTAGGAGTGGAATTGCTAGGTCATATGTCAGTATCTGTGTAACTTTATAAGAAACTGCCAAACTGTTTTCTAAAGTGGCAGTACCGTTTTGAAGTTCCACCAGCAGAATAAGAGAGTTCTAGTTGCTCCACATCCTCAGCAATACTTTGGGCTATCAGTATTTTTACTTTCTGCCATTCTAGTGTTTGCTTAGTAGTATTTTATTGTTTTCGTTTTTATTTTCCTGATGCCTAATGATCCTGAGCATCTTGGCAAGTGCTTATTGGCCATTTATTCCCAGGCACACCTTGTTTTATTGTACTTCACAGATAACGTGTATTTTACAAAGTGAAGGTTTGTGGCAACCCTACGTCCAGCAAGTCCGTGGGTGTCATTTTTCCAACAGTATGTGCTCACTTTGTCTCTCTTTGTTACATTTTGATAATTCTCACAAGATTTCATACCTTTTCATTATTATTATGTCTCTTTTGGTGATCTTTGATGTTACTATTGTAATTGTTTTGGAGTGTCACGAACCATGCTCACCCATATAAGATGGCAAACTTCATTGATAAGTATTGTCTATGTCTGACTATTCAACCAACAGCTGTTTCCCCATCTCTCTTTTTCTCCTCAGGCCTCCCTATTCCCTGATTGGGAATTAGGCCAATTAATAGCCTTACAAAGACCTCTAAGTGTTCAAATGAAAGGAAGAGTCACACTTCTCTCATTTAAATTAAAAGCTAGAAATGATTAAGCTTAGTGAGGAAGGCATATTGAAAGCTGAGATAGGCTGAAAGCTAGGCCTCTTGTGCCAAACACTTAGCCACATTGTGAATGCAAAGGAAAATTTCTTAAAGGGAATTAAAAGTGCTACTCCAATGAACACACAGATGATAGGAAAGTAAAACAGCCTTACTGCTGCTATGGAGAAAGTTTGAGTGGTGTGGATAGACGATCAAACCAGCCACAACATTCCCTTAAGACAAAGCCTAATCCAGAGCCAAGGCCCTAATACTGCATTTCTGTCTGTGAAGGCTGAGAGAGGTGAGGAAGCCGCAGAAGAAAAGTCGAAGCTAGCAGAGGTTGATTCATGAGCTTTAAGGAAAGAAGCCATCTCCATGACACGAAAGTGCAAGGTGCAGCAGCAAATGCTGATTGATGGAGAAGCTACGGCAAGTTATCCAGAAGACCTGGCTGAGATAATTGATGAAGGTGGCTACACTAAAGAACAGATTTTCAACGTGATGAAACAGCCTTCTACTGGAAGAAGATGACATCTAGTACTTCCATAGCTGGAGAGGAGGAGTCAATGCTTGTCTTCAAAGTTTCAAAGGACAGGCTGACCCTCTTGTTAGGGGCTAATGGAGCTGGTCACATAAAGTTGAAGCCAGTGCTCATTTACCATTCTGAAAATCATAGGGCCCTTATGAATTACACTAAATCTTAAGACAAGTGCTTCAGATGGGGGAAAAGAAAAATGATTTATGCCAAATCTACTCTGCCTGTGCTCTAAATCTGTGGTCCTCAACCCCTGGGCTGTGGACCAATACCAGTAGTTGGCCTATTAGGAACCGGCCGCACAGCAGGAGGTAAGCAGCAGGCAACTGAAGCTTCATC
Source organism: Propithecus coquereli (assembly GCF_000956105.1). NCBI lineage: Eukaryota > Metazoa > Chordata > Mammalia > Primates > Indriidae > Propithecus > Propithecus coquereli. Next base: position 132,248 of record NW_012151975.1, on the reverse strand, counting down.
TGTATTTATAGCCACTCCCCATCGCTTGCGTCACTGCTCGACACACACCACCCCACCTTCTGTGGAAAAACTGTCTTCCATGAAACCTGTCTCTGGTGCCAAAAAGGTTGGGGACCACTGCTCTAAATGGAACAACAAAACCTAGGCGACAGCACATCTGGTTACAGTAAGGTTTACTGAATATTTTAAGCCCACTGTTGAGATCTATTGCTCAGGAAAAATTTCTTTCAAAATGTTATTCCTGGCTGGGCATGGTTTCTCATGCCTATAATCCCAGTGCTTTGAGAGGCCAAGGTGGGCGCATCACTTGAGGCCAGGAGTTTGAGGTTGCAGTGAGCTATGATTGCACCACTGTTCTCCAGCCTGGGCAACAGAGTGAGACCCCTTCTCTAAAAAAAAAAGAAAACCCAAAATATTACTGTTCACTGGCAATGCACCTGGTCACCCAAGAGCTCTGGTGGAGATACACAAGGAGATTGATGCTGTTTCCATGCCTGCTAACACAACATCTATTCCTTAGTCCATGGATCCAGAAGTAATTTTGACTTTCAAGTCTTATTATTTAAGAAATACATTTCATGAGGCTCTGGCCGCCATAGATGGTGATTCCTCTGATGGATCTGGGCAAAGTGAATTGAAAACCTGGAAAGCACTCTCCATTCCAGATGTCATTAGGAGCATTCACGATTCATGGGAGGAGGTCAAAATAACAACAGTAAGAGGAATTTGGAAAAGTTGATTCCAGCCCTCACGGATGGCTTTGAGGGATTCAAGACTTGAGTGGAGGAAGTAACTGCAGATGTGGAAATATAAGAGAACTAGAATTTAGAAGTGGAGCCTTAAGATGTTGACTGAATTGTTGCAATGTCATGACCAAACTTGGGCAGCTGAAGGGTTGCTTCTTATGGGTGAGCAAAGAAAGTGGTTTCTTAAGATGGAATCTACTCCTGCAGATGCTGTGAACATTTTTAAATCACAACAACAGATTTAGAATATTACATAAACTTAGTTGATAAAGCAGTAGCAGGGTTTCAGAGGATTGATTCCAATTTTATTTTATTTTTTTGAGACAGAATTTCCCTCTGTTGCCTCGGGTAGAGTTTAGTGGCCTCCTCATAGCTCACTGCAACCTCCAGCTCCTGAAAGTGATTCTCCTGCCTCAGCCCTCCGAGTAGTTGGGACTATAGGGACACACCACGATGCCCGACTAATTTTTATATTTTTAATAGAGACAGGGTCTCACCGTTGCTCAGCCTGGTCTCCAACTCCTGACCTCAAGCAATCCTCCCACCTCGGCCTCCCAGA
>NW_012151975.1:128203-130453 GCF_000956105.1 Propithecus coquereli | reverse complement strand
TATTTTTAGTAGAGATGGGGTCTTGCTCTTGCTCAGGCTGGTTTCGAACTCCTGAGCTCAAACAATCCGCCCACCTCGGCCTCCCAGAGTGCTAGGATTGCAGGCGTGAGCCACCACGCCTGGCCAAGATATGTACATTCTTTAGACAGTGCTACTGCACGCTTAACAGACTACGGTATAGCGTAAACATAATTTTTATATGCACCGAGAAACAAAAAGATTGGTGTGACTTGCTTTATTGCGGTGGTCTGGAACCGAACCGGCAATATCTCTGAGGTATGCTTCAGTCTTCATTTGTGAAATGTCCTTCACGTCTTTTGCCCATTTTTGATTAGTTTACTTGTTCATCTTCTTTTGTTGACTTATAAGAGCTCTTTATGCATTCTGTTTACCAGTCTTTCTTAGGTGTATATATTATAGATGTTTTCTCCTAATCTCTGGCTTATCTTTGAATTTTCTTAATGGTGTCTTTGAAAGAGCAGAAGTTACTAATTTTTTCTGAGGTCCAATTTATCAGTTTTTCTTCATGGTTATCTACTGTGTTATATTAAAGAAGAAAGCAATATGTATAAGAATAACAAGTTCCTCCCTAATAATGTTTAAAACCTCATTATACTCAGACACATCTCACCTGGTAGGCAAGGCCCACACCACTCTGCACCAGCCAGCCTAACTGTTGTTCTCCTTGCTCTCCGCAGGGTGCCATGACTCCTGGGATCCCCATCTTTAGTCCAATGATGCCTTATGGCACAGGACTGACCCCACAGCCTATTCAGAACACGAGTAGTCTGTCTATTTTGGAAGAGCAGCAAAGGCAGCAGCAGCAGCAGCAGCAGCAGCAGCAACAACAACAACAGCAGCAGCAGCAGCAGCAGCAGCAGCAGCAACAACAGCAGCAGCAGCAACAGCAGCAGCAGCAACAACAGCAGCAGGTGGCCCAGCAGTCCACGTCCCAGCAGGCAGCGCAGGTGGCCTCGGGCCAGGCCCCCCCGCTCTTCCACTCGCAGACTCTCACCACAGCACCCCTGCCGGGCACCACACCCCTGTACCCTTCCCCGCTGACGCCCATGACCCCCATCACGCCCGCCACGCCAGCCTCTGAGAGCTCTGGGATTGTGCCTCAGCTGCAGTGAGTACCTGGGGTGATGTCCTCTTGCCTGCTCCAGAGGGCTCCTCGGAGCTGGGTTCTTGTGTTCTGTTTTCAGATGGGTCCGTTTACTTAAGGGAGCGGCACCAGGGGTAGTTGTGTAACAATTTGCCCTCTCTCTCCCTTGAGAGGGGAAGCAAGGCTGTCTCGTGAGTCAGTGCCTTCAGTGAAAGACTCGCAGCATTTTCAGAACTGTGGTCAATAGTGCCTATACCTTTGGACCAATGAGATTTATTCTGGATTTCATTACTACTATGAATATTTCATTACTATTATGTATCTGATTTGCTAGATCACGACATTATGTGCTGTCTTTCCCTTGTGATATTGTATGTCTTTGGTTGCATCATCAGGGTGGGTCATAGTGCTTCTTAGTTTTCTTCATTTTTACCGTGGGGGCTGCGTGTAGTCTTTGAAGATCTGTGTCCGTCCCACAGGGGAGCATGGCTGTTCTTATCCTAAATGGGTTTTTCTACCTAAATGAACTGGGTCCTGTATGTAACAGGGTAGTGGGGCAGGAAAAAATTTCTTCCTACAAAACAGGCAGGTATTTCCAGATACCAGTCAATGAGAAGTGTATAGCTTTTACTTTTAGGGAGTTTATGACCAAAGTAAAGGGTTCTTTGCAATCACAGCATCGCCTCAGTTTTCTCATGCAGCCATCTCCTTCTCTCCTACTCCCTTCAGATCTGGCATTTCCCATTCGCACATAATCATCCTGTTAGTTGTGCGGTTGTCATTTGTAAACCGTCTCCAGCCATCTTTGGAACCGAGTGATGTGCAGTCGTAGATCCTCTTACCCCCCCGTTTTGTTTGACCCCCACACGGTATTTTAAAAGCGGAATAATTTTAGTTCTAATGATTTTAGAGAGATATGCACTTGTTAGTTCACCTTTGTCTGCGCTGCTTCCAGTTGTCTTGTGTGCTCATCTGACTCCCGAGGACGTTCACATTTGCACTTTACACTGCTTTAAATCAGTCCCGTCAGGTGTTTGCTCCTTACCAGTGCCTTAGCTGTTCCCACCAACCATCTGGTCAGTCGCATTCCTGAGGGTCCACTAGCTACTGAGAACCCTACTGGGTGGTAATTCAGTGGCCTCTAA
>NW_012151975.1:124946-127558 GCF_000956105.1 Propithecus coquereli | reverse complement strand
GTGGCTAAAGATGATATCTGTTTATCCTGATTTACTGAGGGTGAATCAAAAGAAGCAGCAGGTTTTTTTCCTTTTCCAAAGATACTACTTTCTTTTTCTTCTGAAAGAGATTTATTTTTAGAGGACTGTGGAAGTCAGTGCCCGCCGGTTTTCATTATAAACAGTGACTTTTAGGAGTAGGGTGCTGTGGGGGGGGGCACTTTGAGAGCTCCCGGGTGAGAGCTGAGCTTGCTTAAGGGAAGTCTGGGGGCCCGGTCCCCTCACTTAGGGGCCCTGTGCATCCTGAGCAAGTCGCACTGCTGCGAGGCCTGTCTGAACGTGGGGGCACGAGTGACTGCTGCCTCCTAGTGCGCCGTAGTGCTAAGTGAGGCAGTCTGTGTGAGATGCTCAGTGTGGTGTGTGATGCTTGTTGAACACTTATGTCAGCAATTTTTAAAAATGAAAGCTTAGTGAAAGAATCAGATTTTGAGGTAATCATCTAATTGTGTAAAAGTTAAATAATTTAAGTAATCATGTTTTGTTTTCAAATTTCTTGCAGAAATATTGTGTCTACAGTGAATCTTGGTTGTAAACTTGACTTAAAGACCATTGCACTTCGTGCCCGAAATGCTGAATATAATCCCAAGGTCAGATCTATTTTAATGTATTTCAAACTCTATAATGAAAAAGGAATTTACTTCTGAAAGTTCCTAGATCAGAGAGTTTGCGTTATGCTTAAGTTTCTTGACACCAACAAAATGAGGATCTAAAGTAAAATGTGTATTGTTTTTTATCTTGGATATTTAGCAAATAGACCAATTTCATTCATTCAACTCGTATGTTATTATCTGCAATGGAAGAGTCCTAGGAACATAGCAGTCCACAAGTTAAACAAAGTTTATATGTACATCATAGTGGGGATCATATGAAGTTTGAGAACAGATTCTATATTATGACCCGTTTATGATTTGGGAACTATACCATAGAATGGACATGGTATCTGGAATTTACCTCAAAATAATCCTGTGGGAGAATTGGTAAGGGAGCGTATGGATGAAACAAGGTTGACCAAGAGTTAGTAATTGTTAAAGTTGGATAATAAGTACAGGAGGTTTATTATAATCTATTTTTCTATCTTTCTATAACTTCTAAGTTTTTTTACAATAAGAAGGTTAGGAAAGAAAAAGAACTGCACAAAATTTCTGATTTTAAGATAGCAACCTGAGTATGTATTAAAGCCTTTTGCACCTACACCAGCAGAAAAGTTGTTTTTAATGTAGAAAACATTTGCATTAAGAAACGAGTGGACATTCCTAGAGGCCCAGTCGGAACCGAGGCATCTGGGTCTGAGGAAGGTCAGGTTGAAGCGCTGACCCTACAGAAGACAGCTCCCACGGTACAGTGGGGCCGTTGGTCAAAGAATCGCTCAGGCACGTGCATACTTTTATACGTGGGAAACCGATATTAAATTGATTTCATCTAAGAAAAGAAAAACAAATTCTATTTAAGAAAAAGGGAAGAAAGCATAAGGAAAAACAAGGGACAGTTTTTAAAATAGTCTTTCATTTCTTGAGTAAGGTGCTGCCTTGGCAGCTGGCAGAGAGGCCGGTCAGGCTTTTCTGCCCTGTGGCAGTTATTTCTGGATTCTCTGGAAACCTTGAGAATTTACCCTTGAGTCATATGTGACAGGCTGCCTCTGTACATGTCTGTCAGTGTCTGTGTTGGGGCCTCCTCCCTAGTCATGCCCGGTTAAAACCATTCCCTTACCAGTGTATCTGAGTTCCCCTTTTCGGTTAAACTCTCAATGCAGGTTGGCCATGGGGGCTTCACTCTCATATAACTTCATTCGTTGAATGTCATTTTGAGGTGATGGCTGTATAGGGGCGTTTAAGTGCCTGGATATTAGGCAATAGAGGAGGAGAAAGTAAGAATAGTCTTGAATATCGTAAGAAACATGTGGAACCTGCTTCATTTTTAGTTTGCTCGAGGCTAACCAGGAGAATAATTCCCAAGCATCAGCTTAGTCACTTTTAGCTAACCAAATTTTTTTTTTTAATTGATTATTCTACTTTTTTTCTCTCTCTCTCTCCAAAATATTTATCCAGGCATTAAAAGATGAATTAACTATTGTACAATTCTCACTAGGCTGGCTAATAAATAATTGTGGATGGTCCTGTTACCTGGGACTCTTTTAGCCAATACATTTATGATAATTTGTTGGGCTTCTTAAGCTTGAGCTGTTTCATTTGCCTTGTGAGCCATAGTCTAGATCACATGTTTTAGTTCAGGAACTCCTAGCCAGGGTAGAATTTTTTGTACAAACCATTGAAATCCATTTTTTCATAATCTTTTTTGATAAGTTTCCATTTCAGTGTCTTAATTACATATATTGCCTGAGATTTTTGTTTTGAAAGCTTGGGAAACCTGGATAACAAATTTAATGGTGGAGAAAACAGCAAAAAAGAGTTAATATTAAGGGGAAGAAGTGAGAGAAAGAGGCTGTAAATAATAAAACTTAAGTCTGGGCCAGGTGCAGTGGCTCACGCCTATAATCCTAGCTCTCTGGGAGGCCGAGGCGGGCGGATTGTTTGAGCTCAGGAGTTCGAAACCAGCCTGAGCAAGAGCGAGACCCC
>NW_012151975.1:60996-124646 GCF_000956105.1 Propithecus coquereli | reverse complement strand
CTTAAGTCTGTTCTGTCTTGGGTCTTGATTCAAAGGTGTTGGGAGATAACTGTATTTTCAGGAGCCATCACCTTCTGGAGGCCTTTTATTTTATTGTATTTTATTTTTTAAGAGTTGGAGTCTTGCTATATCACCCAGGCTGGTCTTGAACTCCTGGGCTCAAGTGATCCTCCTGCCTCAGCCTCCCAAGTAGCTTGGACTGCAGGTACATACCACCACGCCCAGCTTCCTGGAGGCCTTGTAATGAGACTTGGTGTCTCTAGGCACAACTGATACCTGGTTGGAGGATTCTGAGTACACATAAACTGGGGAAGGAATCCATATATCTGTATCCTGATGCCTGAAAATTGTATTTTAGTTATGAGCATCTGACAGGTTTTATTCTAGGCAGTTTTGAGGCTGACTTCCGTGGGTGGCTTTTCCATAAAACTGCTGCTGTGTATTATGTGGAGTTATGTGCAGTGGTGTGTTCTTTGGAAATGTAGCTTGTACCTATTGGGCATACAACACAGGACACATGACAGTGTACAGGATGTTATTTTGATGGTATTCGACAAGGTCAAGGTGTAACAGGTTGAGATTGTTAAGGAGCCAGGTCACTTCTCACACAGTGAGAATTTTGGGGTGTTGTTCACCTTGTCCTTAGGGCAGGAGTAAGGCTTTACACCAAGGAAAACAGAGTTCCTTCTGGAAAATGGACTGTTTTAGCATTGGCTTTTTAACAAAGGAAAGCTTCAATCAACCAGAAAAACTATAAACTATTACTAGGTAATCATTTGCCACATAACAGGTCGGTCAACAATGGACTGCATGTATGGTGGTGGTCACGTAAGGGTCACAGCCATCACGGTGTCCTAGCACAGCGCGTTGCCTTTTCTATGCTTAGATGCACACATGCTTATCATAGCGTTACAGCTGCCTGCAGTCTTTGTTACAGGAACATGCTGTGCAGGTGTGTAGCCTAGGAGCAATAGTCTGCACCACAGAGCCTAGGTGTGTAGTAGGCCACGCCATCTAAGTTTGTGTGCACGCAGCCTGTGATGTTCACAGTGATGAAATTGCCTAACAGGCCGGGTGCGGTGGCTCACGCCTGTAATCCTAGCTCTCTGGGAGGCCAAGGCGGACGGATCGTTTGAGCTCAGGAGTTCGAAACCAGCCTGAGCAAGAGCGAGACCCCGTCTCTACTAAAAATAGAAAGAAATTAATTGGACAACTAAAAATATACAGAAAAAATTAGCCGGGCATGGTGGCGCGTGCCTGTAGTCCCAGCTACTCGGGAGGCTGAGGCAGGAGGATCGCTTGAGCCCAGGAGCGTGAGGTTGCTGTGAGCTAGGCTGACGCCACGGCACTCACTCTAGCCTGAGCAAAAGAGCGAGACTCTGTCTAAAAAAAAAAAAAAAAAAAAAAAAAGAAATTGCCTAACAATGCATTTCTGAGAACGTCGTTAAGCGATACACGACCATGTATCTAATGAAATCTAAGGGGGAGCCTAGAGCCTTGCCTTTTCCTGGCTTGTGATAATTTAAGGTAAGGCAATTCTCAGGAACTCTTTGAGTTTCTCAAGTAAAATTTTCCCACCAATATTTTTGTAAAGTCTGAATGTACCTATCTGTCTCTGTCATTTTTCTTGGTGGTTGTAGCTTTATGTTACGTATGCGTGTGTTTGCACATGCATAAGTATCAAATTTGAAGATGGTTTTGGGTGAAACCAAGCCATTTTGAGATATGTAAGGTAAAATAAAGAGAAAAGATGATAACTAAGTTTCTCCTCCCTCAATCTAGAAAAAAAATTACATATATTATCTTTGTAATATCAGTGGCAAAAGCTATTGAGAGCTGTTCATTTGCATGAGTCAGAGAAACTGCTTTTCTCCTAAGGGGTTTTAATCTTACAATTGATATTTCTTTCAGAAGTCTGATTTCCTCAAAGTCATTGATTAATTTTTGATGTTTTAATTGGGGTAACCACAAAAGATAGAAAACTTTTTTATTTTCATAATGAGACAAACCCCGAAAGATTATCTACTATTAATTCAGATATTTATTTTTGAACATCTAGTGAGATGACTATCTTAGAATGAGCTGTTGTAACGATGTTTGTAACAATACTTACAAGTCACACTATATCAATATAAAGTATACCTTCATTATTTTAAGCATATGAGTCATTATTGAGTTATTCATATTAGGATTTATCATCAAAGCAAAACAAAACGAGGCAAGCTTAGATTTATTTTGATAGTCAAGGTTTTTTTTAAAGGGAAAGGAATTAAAGTAGCTTGATTTAGATTGGAGTAGTAAACAGTTACATTGGAGGAAGACAAAAGAATTTTATGTATGTGTAGGGATGGTGTTTGGCACATATAACAGGTAAGTAATTTGTATAAACATTAGTTATGGGTTGAGAGGAATGTTCAATAATGGACTTAGGAGCATTTCTAAATCCCTAAAACATAACCTTGTCTTTTACGTACAAGTGAGTAAGACTTAGCACAGGTAGAAATGTACAAAGTCAGGGTTGCTATACTAACTAGTTAACAAAGAAAATGGCTCATTTAGTTTTGAGATGTTTTCGTCTATTTGGTTGAGCTAATTGAAATATGGAGAAGATCAACTATGTGTAATTATTTTAGAAGCCCTTCCTTTAAGTTAAGAGAATAAATACCCAATGGCTATTTAGGTAACTGCAAAGGTATTTAGCGGTAAAAGAGATCTAACAGTTTCATTGTTTTGAGAGTGAGAATTTAAGGAAGAAAAAAAAGATTTGTCAGAATTCTTGAATCTTTTTCATCATTTAAAGCTTTTTCCTTTGACTTTAAAATATAATATGGGCATATTAAATACAACAATGTATATATCATGCTTAGTTTGTGATATTAATAAACTAGCAATTTCCTTAATAAGGAGACAGAATATGTATTTCTCTTTGGCTATTTTACCTCAGGTAGTCTCAACCCTTATTATTAGTATTACCTTTAGCCAAACAATTTAGTTTTGTTTCCTCTAGACACAAGGAAAACTATTAGAAGGAAATGACCAGGAAATGTCTAGCTTTCTGTCTATCAGAGCACATTGTGTCTCCTGTTTATAATTATGTAAATGGCAGAAATGAACATGTACATTAGCAGCATCCAGACGCATTTCTGCTTCCTTACAGTCATCACACATTGTGAAAATGAGAACGAAGGATGAATAGGAACTGCTTAGTGACCACTGTTTTCATTTATCTTAAATTGAACAATTATTCCAAGATTTTGTAATATTTGTCTAAGATCACAAAGGTAATTAAGGGTCTGGAAGTCACTGTGTAACTACTCATAATGAATCTGTATGGCATGTATTAATAGCTTTATAAGAATCTTTCATCTATCATAATTTTGTTTAGTTAAATATACAGTTTTATAATTTTATGATCTTTAATGAAGTGATGTTAATCATCTAGCCAATAAAAATAGTAGAAGTTGTTTAGGAAATTCAAAATAATTAGGCTTTTTCTGGGACTTGTGTGAACTAGAATTTACTGCTAACATTTTAAATGGTGGTAAAATCACAGAGCAGTTTTTAAACTAAAATTGTTAAAGCAATCTAATTTCTCAGTCATCTTGATTAGAAGTACGGATTTTTTTCTTATGTAATTAAAGATAATATCTTAAATTTTTGCCTGTAATCTCAGCACTTTGGGAGACCAAGGTGGGAGGATCACTTGAGCCCAGGAGTTTAAGACCAGTCTGGGCAACATATCGAGACCCCTGTCTCTACAAAAAATTTTTTAAAAAATTAGCTGGGCATGGTGATGTGCACCTGTAGTCCCAGCTACCCGGGAGGCTGAGGCAGGAGGGTCGCTGGAGCCCAGGAGTTGGAGGCTGCAGTGAGGATGGTGAGGCCACTGCACTCCAGCCTGGGTGACAGAGTGAGACCCTGTCTCAAAAAAAAAATTTGTTTTTTAAGTTATTTGAAAGAATTTTTGCTTTTTATCATGCATCTAGTAACTGAGGCCATTAATTCAACCCACAGTTGAAATATTTTCCCCTTCAGTTACAATTTTAATAAGAAAAAGTTTCTCAAAAAGCTATTTCTGCTATTTTATGTTTCAAACATAAATAGGAAAAAAAGTTAAAACTTTGATTCTTTTTTACCTTACTTTTCATTTACTTATTTACTACATTAATATTGTTTCTAAAAGCCAGTTGGAAGTAGGATTTTATTTCATTGCAGATTGATATGCTTGTAATCTCATTTAATAATTCCCTCAGGTAGAAGAGGCTTATCAGTTTATTTGCCTAAAAATAATACAGAAAATGTATAGTTAGAGAAGCCGGTTATAATAAGCAGCAAATGTAAGGTAGAAACAGAGGCGCTGGTTTTTATTTAGAGTGTAATTAGAAAACCAAGTTTTACAAACGTGATTTATCTTTTCTTGCTGGAATGCTCACGAGAAGGCGTACACAGATCTCGGTATAAGTTACTTCGTAGGTACGACTGGTATTTTCTCCTGCTCCCCAAGCAGAGGAGCACCTGTTAGCATTGATGGAAGTGAATCCCGTGCAGGAGTACAGGACAAGTATTTTGACAGCTACGAACTAGGTCCTTCCCACTAGCTGTGACGTTCTTTGTCAATGTCTGGTTCTAACAAAATTGAGCAGTTTGGCATGACCTCACTAATGATTCTCTCTGACCATTTTAGCGGTTTGCTGCTGTAATCATGAGAATAAGAGAGCCACGGACCACGGCGCTGATTTTCAGTTCTGGGAAAATGGTGTGCACAGGAGCCAAGAGGTAGCCGTAAGGAACTCATTCTCCTGGTCTATGGGTTATGAAAGAAAAGGTGATATCTTATGGTTTCTAGGTTATTAGGCTAGCACTTCAACGTTTTATTGTTGCTTTCTTATTAAAATGGTTGATTCTAATCACTTTAGACAGCAGCGATTTCAGTCTCTTAAAATCAGGCATGGTTTTGTTCATGCATTGCAATGGTTATTCAATTCAGTTGCATTTTTTATACATTTGATATAATACAACATCAGAACTATTAATAAAGATCGTTTTATGTAAAAGAAAATTTTTATATAACACAGATTCATCTCCAAGTGAAAAAAAATTGATCAAGAATCACAAAACGTCAAAGCTGATGGTGTCAGGGCGTTGCAGACCTTGTTGACTCTGACAACACGACAGCATCACATCTGTTGCTCACAGAAACCCACCATCCTTCACGGGCACCAGTTTTAACGCTGAGTGTTTGAGTTATGTGGGTCTTAAGGAACGCACCCCACCCATAAGATGCTGTTGCCTGTATTCTACATCTGTTTGGAGTGACCCTGTCCGAAGGTAGCACTCCGGGGAGTTCAAGTACCAGTCAAAAACTGGGAAAGTTAGTAACCTTAGCTTCATAAATCTTGAACAAACAAAATAAAACTCTTTAAATAAAAGATGATTAAAATGTACTTGGAGGTGTCAACACACAGAGTGGCTGTGGATGTTTTTACTTATTCTGAACTTTGAAATTGTCGTTTAATGAAGGGAATGCCGTTGGTGTGGACATTCTGGCTCCTGGTCCCTGATTTTTTTCAGAAGGCAGGACTTGGGTCTGTCCTCCTCCTTGGCTCCAACATGCAGTAGTAACTATTTAAGAGCCTTTGTATTTGCTTGTTTTCCCCTGGATGAAACATCAGAAACTTTTGGTTTATTAATGGATGCCAGATGTTTCTGTTTTTTCCCAAAACACGCTTTTCATGCAGCATTTAGCCCTCTTTGTCCCAGAGCATCTGCAGACTGACTATTGTATATCTAGTTGGATGATTCTTTTATCAAGACAAGAAACCACAAATAAATTAATTTTCCTGGTGGGGTGGAGGGCACTGCCCATATACGTGCCTAACTCTCATCCTTCCTGATCCCTTGCACGTGACTCTTGCATTCATGGCCTTATTGTTTGCATTGTGCTTTTCTGAAATAAGCTCTAAGTTACTAAGTCGTGGTTTTAGCCAACAAATGACATCACAGGAATGGATAAAGGGAGACTTGATATAAAAGACAATAGAATTAGTGAATGCATTCTCCAATAATAAATCTCATTAATATTTTCCTGTCAAAATGAAGCCTGTTAGTTTCATCTCAGTAGAAATTTATGAATTAAAATATAAAAGCAATAATGATGACATCACACTTCACATCCTTACAATCTAGGCTATCAATAATTTGGTGAATTGATGGGGTGATCATTTTGGTATCCCTACAGTCTTCTGTCAGGGACACAGGAATACTTAATAGGCAGGGCACGGTGGCTCATACCTGTAAGTCCCAGCACTCTGGGAGGCCGAGGTGGGAGGATTGCTTGAGCTCAGCAGTTCCAGACCAGCCTGAGCAAGGAGACTCCGTCTCTACTAAAAATAGAAAAATTAGCCAGGCGTCGTGGCACATGCCTGTAGTCCTAGCTACTCGGGAGGCTGAGGTGGGAGGATCGCTTGAGCCCAGGAGTTTGAGGTTGCCGTGAGCTAGGCTGATGCCACGGCACTCCACTCAGGGCAACAGAGCGAGACTCTGTCTCTAAAAAGGAATACTCAATAGTGAAATTGTTAATGTTGTTCTTTTCTCTTATTGGAAGGGAGTTGACCAGTTTACGGTCTGTTTATTAATTTTCTAATTTGGACTTTTTATAAGTTATTTATCTAAATAATTATTTTAGCTGGGTTTGAGTGTAAATAATTCATCTTTTTCCTTTCTCTAGTGAAGAGCAGTCCAGACTAGCAGCAAGAAAATATGCCAGAGTTGTACAGAAGTTGGGTTTCCCAGCTAAGTTCTTAGACTTCAAAATTCAAAACATGGTGGGGAGCTGCGACGTGAAGTTCCCTATAAGGTTAGAAGGCCTCGTGCTTACCCACCAGCAGTTCAGTAGGTGAGTCTGAAGTGTGTTACTATTGCTTTTGGCAACAGTTCATTGATGACCCATTTAGGGATAAGACACATGTAAAATGTTGAACATGTAGGAACAAATTATGTCGTAGTCGCATGTATTGTCACATTTTCTTCCTTATGTCCCCAGTGGTGTTTATCACCCTCACCAGCTCCCGGCTTCCCGGGCCACCTGGTAACACCCAAAACTCCCCTTTGCTGGAGTGAATTTGATTCCCCTTCTCTATGTTTTATCATTTTATTGCTCAATAAATATACTTTAAATGCAAGAATTGAACCTACAACCTCTTGTATCAGTTTTTTACCCTGTTTGAATCCTTTTACTTTATAGCAGACCCACCAGCAAAGTGTAAAGTTGAGCAATAGGAACATTCTTTCCCACTATCTCCCTGCTAGTTGCAGGTGGAGACTCGGGGCAGATCCCCGCCTGCCACGCAGCCTCATGCCTCCATCCTCTCGTGCTCTCTGCCCACGTGGTGCCCCATGGTGCCCTCTCGCCCTGGGGCTGCGCTCATGCCCCTGGGATGCCTGGCCCACTCGTCTCACTCTCCACCCGGGAGGCTCCCGCTGGAGCTGCAGATGTCCACCTGTGCCGCTCTTCCTCAGAGAAGCCTGTCCTGATTCCCCAGGCCAAGCGCACACCGGACTGACAAAAACGAGTTCACTAGGGTTAGAGTAATATGGACCAGTAGTCATTCGGTCAGACAGTTTAATGGGGATAGATTCATTCTCAGGCTAGACTCTGATGTACCACTTTGGTTAAATTACCCAACCACAGTTGACAGCTAGAGAATATTTCAGTTTAAGGAGGTGGAATATGATTAAAAGGTAAACGGTCACTATCAGATCTCAGAAATATTATTAGGCTAAGTCGCTGTCCCTAAAGTTGTCCATAATGAATCTTGACAAGGATCCGAAACTGCAGAACATAAATACAAAGCTCTTGTTCTTATGTCAGAAAATTCAGATTCAGTAGAAATGGGGTAACGTGAGAGCACAGACGGCCTCCTATCGACTAGCTGGTCATCAAGTGTCGATTGCTATTTGAAGAACTGTACTTTACCTAGTGATTAGTGTGCTGGTTTATTTAGCATTTTTCCCTCATACAGGTCCTCATTTTTTCTAAAAGCATGGGAAGCTCTTAATTTCTAAACTATTTTTGCCATTTTCCTTCTAGTTACGAGCCAGAGTTATTTCCTGGTTTAATCTACAGAATGATCAAACCCAGGATTGTTCTCCTTATTTTTGTTTCTGGAAAAGTTGTATTAACAGGTAAGTTATAACAGAAAGTAGCATCTTAAAGTTTGAAAGAATGTCAAGGATGGCATTTTCTCAGTGCTGGAAAGAGGTCTCAGTGTTGGACAGTGCGCTAGCTTCTCGTACAGAGGCCCCCAGCCTGACAGTCTGGCAAGAAACGCCCCTGGAGGGCCAGAGTGAGAGCCGGAGGTCTGACCACAGCCTCCGTCGACAGTGTGGGGCAGGGGAGCCGTGCACTGAGTGAGGACGGCGGTTTGGTTGGGATTAGTCCCCTGAAGCCGTGGGTCTCTTAAGCACTGTCGCGAGACAGCAAGGAGGACTCGGAAGAGCATAGCTGAAGGCAGCAGTCCAAGAGTGGGATCAGGCGTTCTGTCCCCGTCAGGTCACGGCCTGGTTCAGGACCAGGGAGAGGACGCGCCCGTCTTGGAGAGCTGAGCCGTAGAGTGGGAGGCTGGAGCCACCTGGTGCAGTGCTTTCGCACTTTCAAAAACCATTTTAAGAAAACAGTGTTTTAAAAACAAAAACAGGATTGTGACAAGGGGTGCCACCATTAATGTTTTGATGCCTGTGTCTGTTAGTTTGGGTATGGAGAGATTTGTGCTTGCAGATCCGTTTAAAGATAGTAATTTTGCCTTAATATGTTTAGAAACGCCATTTCAGACTCACATCTCCACTCCAACTTGTCTTTGTAGGTGCTAAAGTCAGAGCAGAAATTTACGAAGCGTTTGAAAACATCTACCCTATTCTAAAGGGATTCAGGAAGACAACGTAATGGCTGTCACAGACCCCGCCTCCCCCACCCCTTGTTGTTTTAAACAAATACATTCTGGTACCTTTAAGTGGTGATGTTGTGAGAAGGTGGACGTGCGGTTGCAGGTGGCGGCACCAGGTGATGCCCCTCTGTGCGCCCCCGCTGCAGGGTGCCGAGAGGGTGTCGCTTGTGCACTGAGAACACCGCGCAGTCACCGAGAGCTGCTGCTGCTGCGCTGTTTATTTATATTTAGATTCTAGACTCTGCTGTTGACAAGTTGGTTTAAGGGACAGAACTTCCAGTGTTAAAGCCACCTCTACAATTCATTGAACTTTTTAATTTTTTCCCGTAAACCACAGTTTTTATATTTCTATCAGAAAAGTAAAAATCTTTTTTAAAAGTGTTGTTTTTCTAATTTCTAACTCCCAGGGGTTATTTCTGTGCCAGACACATTCCTCCTCCCAGTATTGCAGGACAGAGTAGATGTATTGATGAAAACAAATGGCTGTACATATTTTTCTTTCTTCAGAGTACTCTGTACAATAAATGCAGTTTATAAAAGTGCTAGATTGTTGTTATAAATGATACCTTGTAAGAGTCATGTGATCATACTGTTTAAAAAAAAGTTGTATTTTAGATACAATGCCTGAAACCATTTTGGCGTGTGTTTGCTTGTTGTTTGCTTCAGTCACTGTTTATGAAAACGGATGAACTGTCTGAGATCTCACAGTTGCTCCGCAAACACGTGTCTGTGGCCTTCCCTTTGGAGCACCTCCTGTTCCCGGGTCCTTTGCATGCAGTGCTGGAACCCTCACGGAGCGGCAGGTGTGGCTCCTCCCTGCAGGGACTTGCCCGAGGTTACTGGCCAGTAAGTGGCAGAACCCGGTGCTGTCCAGGCTGCCGGTGCTCTGGTGTAACTTTTTTGGTGAGAGTTTTTTTATTTGCTGTTGGTTTTCCTCATGGAATGTCAGGTGGACATTTGTAGGTTCTCAGGTTTCATTGTGAGGGTTTTGTCGTTACTGTTATAAAAGTACATTTTCAGTCCATTACAGGTATATAATTAGAAAGGAGAGGTCTCTCCTTCCTCTCCCTTCCACCTGTTTCCCCAAGGTAACCACCAGATTAGTGCGTGTCTTCCAAGCCCTGTTCTGCGCAAATTCTATCCTCTGGGCTTGCTTTTGATCCCATTTTTGGAAAAAATACTAAAGAATATATTCAATTTTACAGCTTTCCCTTTAGTCAGTATATCATAAATGTATTAATATTTCCATGATTGGGAATTAAGGTACTCTTATATACCTTCATTTATTGAACCATTCCCTTAATTATGGTCATATATGTTATCTCCAGTTTTACACTATTTTGAACACCACTGTAGGGAACAGCCTTGTGTGTGTACTTTTGTGGATAAATACTGGTATTTCTGTAGTAAACTTTTCTAGAAGAGGAATTGCTGTATTAAAGACTATTTATACACCCTAAGTTTCGATAGGTCGATAACCACACTGCAGTCCAAAGAGAGGGGGATACAGAGTGCCCTTTTCTTGCGTTTCCCAGTCCTCAGTGATGCCAGCAACGCGTGGATTCGGAAAGACATTCCAGCGTCATGTCCATCCCAGAAAGAAGTGTCTTTTCATGTACGTAGGTCCATATGTGTATATTCCTCAGTAAAGTTTTATATTTTTTTCATACAAGGCTTTTACATTTTGTAAAAGTTAATTCCTTAATTCCTATTATGGTTTTTGGTTTATTAATGGAACTTTTTCATTAATTTTCACTTTAAAATTTATTGTTGTTTGTCTTATTCCCAGTTTACTGAACTCATTACTGCTATTGATTAAGTTGATTGTATTGAAAGTTCTGGCGTGTAATCATCTGTAAATAGTAATTTTTATTTTTTCCTTTCCAACATTTCTTTCTCTTATCTCAGTGGGTAGGACTTTAATGTGTGTAACTTTTTGGAAATCTTTCCTTAAACTTTGAGTTGTAAAATACAGCACATACAGGCAACCTAGCAAATGTATGACTCAAAGGCAGACCTCATTGCAGCCATCACCAGGTCAAGAAATAGAACTTGCTGCCCCAGAAGCCCCTTGTACTGCCGGCCAGCCACACCTCACTTCCCCCGAAAAGGAGCTAGCATCCCAACCTTTGTAGTAATTAGCTAAACATTAATATAGGTTAGTCTTCCATTTAAAGGTAACTGGTGTTTTTATGTGTTTTAATCTTTAAGTTCCCCCTTCATCTCTTTTCCTTCAAATTTGCAGGCC
The DNA here is from genome assembly GCF_000956105.1 of Propithecus coquereli. Classification (NCBI taxonomy): domain Eukaryota; kingdom Metazoa; phylum Chordata; class Mammalia; order Primates; family Indriidae; genus Propithecus; species Propithecus coquereli. The sequence goes on along the minus strand of NW_012151975.1, from coordinate 113,456 downwards.
ATTGAGTGGGTGGAGCCTCTCAGAGTGTGGGTTTTGCTAGTAACAAACTCATGGTATAGTTCAGTGTGTCCCTCTATTCTGTTTTCCTGCAAACTGGCAGCTGGTGTGCAGTTGCAAGATCTGTTAATTCATTAGTGAGCTGCAAAATGATGAAATTTCAATCATTTCTTTTTTCACTTATTAGAATATTTTTATAAAGCGATGCACGTCATAAATGACGATAAATGTTTGCTCCTTTTCCTAATTCAAATTCAGAACTATAGGATTTTTATTTAACCAATTCTGTATCATAGATGCTTTTACACTGAGAATCCTTAATTTTTAAGAACATGGGGGATGAATTAGAATATCCCATAATTACTAATTTATAGTATACATGCAACATTCTTAAGAGTGGCAAAATACTACCACCAAGATGATTTGCCAAGAACATTTAAGCAGTTTTTTGCTGTGATCTCTGAAGTTGTCAGAGGGTGAGACCAGCACTCAGTATCGGAAGTGCAGAGCTGACTGTTGCTCTCTACGGTAGGGGAGCTGCTCTGGCTGAGCAGCGTCTGATCCCAGCAGACCTTACACCGTGCAGGGGGAGCGTAAGGACCGGCCACCGACACGTCTGTGGAGCTGTGGCTGTGTGGGTGAGACCTGCTGATTTGATCATTTTGTGGTTTTCAATGTGTCTTGACATTTCTAGAGGCAACCGAGTTCCTTAACGTATTTTTTATGTTGTATTATTTATAGTTGCCTTTTTAACACAGTTGGCAAGTTGGTGCTGCTTGGGACCAGCCTGTCTCTCTCTTTTGATACTACCTGTTCCAAGCAGAAAGGCCCCGTGAACTTGCAGTCATCTCAGAGGCTGACTGGACAGGCCCTGACAGCTTGGCTGGGTGCTCCAGTAAGCCCACAAAAATGCTCAGGGCATCCTGTGATGTCCCTGTAACAGCTTGTACCATAGAAAGACCCTAATGCGTTTGCTTTAAAAGCCCTCATTGGGCAGAATGTACACATTTTGACTGCAAGGAATTATTTGTAATTTGGGACATGAAGGCCCCACTAGTCGAGTTTTCAAGCCACTGTGCTTCCCACTGAGCGTTGTGACCAACTCTTGCCACTGGCTGATGATGAAAATTCCCTCCAGTAGCCATAGCCTGACTCCCATCGACAGCCACCCCAGGCTCAAAATAATGCCATTCTCTCATTAAAAAATAGCCATGGGAATTCCACACTGCACTTACCCATAGGGTGCTATGTGTAACTATATACATGTCGCTACTAATATCAATTATATATACACAGTATAGACTAACAGGCCAGGACTTTCTGATATACAAGTGTGAAATAGTCAAGTAGCCAATGACTTTAGAAAGTGATGTTACCTTTAAAAAGAAGAGGATTTATGGTGGCAATGCATTTCAGAGTTAACAGGGATGTTTTGTGGGGGAACGCGAGTCCATGTAGATTAAAGAAATAAGCAGAAAGTTACCAGAATGAACTATCATCACTGGTGTTGAGAGAATTGGGGATTATCACCAATGGTGAACTGGTAGGGGCTGGAAGGAACCTCAGCGAGGTCATACTTAGGAGCCACTTGCTTAAACAGAAACAGAATGTCCCACACTTGGCTGACGCAAGGCCTGCCTTCCCTTGCTGGGCTGCTTCCTGGGCCAGCTCCTTCCTCTGGTTGCAGCCCACAGCCCGTGAGGGTGGGAAGGGATGTGTGTGCAGTGCCGAGACGGAGGGAGGACGCCGCTTGCCGTTCGGTCTCTCACCTGTGAGCAGGGCCACGGGCTGACCAGCTGTGAGGTAGAACCTCTTCAAATTCAGGTTTCATGACCACAAATCCACCGTTCTTCCCGATACTGCCAACTGTGGGCCTGCTGCTTCAGAATTATCAGTATCTTGTTCACCAGACCCACCAGCTTAGTGAAGTGCAGTATTTTTCTCATGTTCTGGGCTTCCAGTGCGTATGAAAGCGTTGGACAACGAGCTGATGATCAGACAACAGTTTGTTGGGGTTTCACCTATTGTTCTTTGTTTTAACTTTGCAAACTTAGAGGGGGAGGTGCTCTAAAGAGTGGTCTGACTTAACTTGGCATATAACCCATTTTTATTATAGAAATGCACATGTAAGTGAAAAGATCATTTTACTTATTCCCACCATTCACAGGTAACAGTTCACAGTCTTTCCAGATTTCTGTGCACATGTACAAATATTTTTACAAAAATATGGTAATACCATGAATACCACCCACAGTGGTGTCTAGTGTCAATTTAGATCTGTGTGTCTTTTGGTGTGTGTCCACATGGGTGTGTATCATTGAGACTGTGTGGCCTTCCACTGCAGAACAGCAACATTTAATTCCCTGTCATTGGACATTTTTGTGTTGTTAATATTTAGACACTATAAACAATACCTCAAGCAACAGCGCTGTATCTCTGTGCCTCTATTTCTGGTATAATTATTCCCTTAGGATAAAGGCCTAGAAATGGAATTGCAAGGTGTAAGATGCCTTTAAGGTGTGTCTGCTACATCCTGCTTCCACACAAATTCCTCTGTGTAGCCAGTCCCCAAGCTGCAGCTCTCGGCACAGGTGAACACAGCCAGGATGCCCCAGTCCACACTCGTGCCCAGTCTGTCGGCCTTCAGGTAATTGAGCAGTTGAGGCATGACCTGGGAGGAAGGTGACAAAGTTAGAATGCTGCTTCAGGGCAGGAAGCACCATCTGCATTCAAGAGACTTTCTCGGCCAGGGTGATTATCGGGATCCTGGCCTCTCAATCTCCATACTACACAACAGGATCACAGACACTATACAGTTAACATATTTAATAATCTAAAAACATTTTGCAGCTTCAAAGCCCCTCTCTACTTCATCTGGCCTTCTGTTTAGTGTCTCTTTTCCATTTCAGAAAGAAGTTCACGAGTGGCTGTTAAACTGTTTTTATTACTGATATGCCACAAAATGGTCCTGAAGCTTCTACTTGGGCAAGTCTTATTTTGTATCATATAAAACCTGAATAGCAGATGTTGTGACTGTCACTCAAGAAGCCCTAACCCTAACTTCTGGTAATGAGTACAGAAGGGCGTCTGCTGACATTTGTGTGGACTAGAAAGGGATCTCTCTGAAGTCAAGTAGTCTGATCTGAAAGCATGAAGCAGCAAAATTGCCACCACGGTGTGAAACTGCTTTATACAAATCCTGTCACCTCATCCTGGGCACCAAAAGCTTTGGCACTAAGAAGTAAACAGTTTCAGCCACGGTCCTCATGATTCCTTTTTTTTCTAGTCCAAAGAAACAAACGTTACCTACAACTTTGTAAGGTTAGTGAAGCCACAGCTCAAGAGCATTTCCACCAAATGTGGAAAGTCCACCAAAGTCCCCAAATAGACTTTAATGCCAACAACTCCTTTGTAAAAAACACTTACCTTAATGCTTGTATCCATTGTTCTAACACATCCACAAACCAAGATTAAACAGCAAAGCTTTTAAAATCCTCCTTTCACAAAGTACGAAGGCAAAGACTTGAATTAAAAGTAACCACACTGGAGGCAGAGGGCTACGCGGTGACTCCATGGAAATCCTCATCACAGGAGTCAGTCTACAAAGCCTGAAAACTAGGAAACTGACAGATACCAGAAAAAGGAAGCTAAAGAGACCAGCAACTACCAGAAAAAGCAGTGAACGACAATTCCCTCGAGAGAACAATCCCCAAGGTTGGAGAGAAAACTGACTTTCATTACAGGGTGCCCTCCATGCTGCCACGTTGACCATGTGCATGTGTTACTTTGGTAAAGTTCTTCATGTTTAAAACCAAATCCTGGTGACTACACACTAAACAGTCCTTTTGTAAGGTCATACCTGGAATTCAAATATCCTCTTGGCACCACAGGGGCAATCTGGAATATCCTTTTCTTGAGGGATATTTTCACCAGAAATCCAGATGGGGGCAAGACCTCTGCCATATCTGAGAATCTAAAATCAACAAGGATCGTGTCAAAATTGTGAGCACCTTAGCTAAGTTTCCATCGGTGACATGCTGAAGATCATGCACAGAAACCCCACGTGTTCCACACCTGCCGGAACACTGAGCTGAAAGGCATCTCAGTCCTAACTGTGAGCACCACCGATGCCCTCTCAGTTTCCCAAAGTGACTCAGAGGGTATCAAAATTGCATTTCCTAGATGATGCTTTTTCCTACCTAACATGAGAATCTTACTCCTGTTAGTATATGGCAAAGGGAGCAAGAATAAGCCCAGGCTTCCCATCACCAGGTTCTGCATCCAAAATGCTGCCCAGAATCTGCTCACCTTCACTCACCTATTAGGAAACTTAGTTAAAAATTAAAAGGGACAAATGCCAAGTGAAACATGGTGTTTTGACAAATATCACAAACATGGGTAAATTTCATTGTAATAAGCTTGCTGTAACGACTGAGGAGTTTTCTTGTATTTTGTTAAAAAGCGTATGCATTGCTAAAAACTGCCTTCTTACTGTTTGGGACCTAGATCTAGTCTTCCTATAAGCCCCTGGATTTTATTTAATCCCAGTGACTGGTCTATGTAGCTGAGTTTTCTTTAGTGATTTATGCTTATGGTAACAGAAGTTAATGGGAATAATGTTAGCACATTGTGTTGGTTTTACTAGCCAAAGGTACTTATTGGAAAATGGGCAAGAATAACTTTTTTTTGGTCAATGATGCGAAAGCTCTGTGTATCTTAGGCAACATCTCATTCATGTCCTACCCGAGTTACTGCTTCTCAGAGATTATGCTCATAAAACATGGCCTGAAAAGAATACAGTTGGGAGGTATGAGTTCTACTTTACCTGTTCTGGTTCACAGGCTATTTGAGCTTTAAACTTCTGGAAAATTTTATCTTCCCTGGATTCATGTTTTGCCATGGAATCTAGTTCCTCCTCCAGTGCTTCACCTGAAAAATCAACATAACTTATGGAAAACATGAATAGTCCCCACAACCTGACAATTCACACATGGTGAAGGAGCCCAGTTTTATAATAATCAGATAGCTTTCCCTATTTATTCATTAAAGTTGGACCATCTGAATTTCCAGGTACTCCGTGCAGCATTATTTAGGCTCCCATTCAGCAGTTTGCCTTAAAGCTTCGAAAGAACAGAATGGCCAAGTCAAGGGCTTAGGACTGTGCCCGGCACATCACACAGGACACCCAACAGACAGTGAGCCCTTCTTATCACTGCTGTCCTGAAGCTAGCTGACTCTTAGTTCAAGTCTCTTCATGTCTCATACGTTCCTTTTCCCAGCTAGTACACGCATTCACCTGGTCATCTAGTGTTCATTTCCATCTCGACCTTAACTCTTGGAATTCCCGCCACCCTGGGCCACTGCTGTCCCCAGCAGGCCAGTGTTTCCCAGTACAACCTTTAGTCTTTGTAACATTGATCAAAATACAACTCTGGTAGACTCTGAGTCAGATAAGCTGAAACAGCTGCTTTGATGGCATTGGCAAAGCGTTCACGGTGCTCACTGGCTCCCGCCAGGCCTGATGGCAGAAACGTAAAATGCCTTCAGGGCTTCGTAAATGCTGTTCCCTCAGGCCATATGGCCTCCTGCCAACCTTTCTCCTGGGAACTCAAACTCAAGTCCCAGGACACAGCTACCTCCAGGTAGCATTTTTCTTTTTAATTTTATTTTGGAAAATTCTGAGCGTATATAAAGAAATACTACAATGAATCTCCATGTACCAATTAGCTTCACCACTATCATTTCAAGTCCAGTGTTTCTTGTCTCTACCACTTCCCCCAACTCAATTACTCTGAAGTAAATCGCAGATCACTTCATCTGTGAATAATTCAGGTATGTACCCCTAAAAGACAAACTCTTTCCCTTTACCAATTTTCAAAATAATGAGTTTGTTCCCCAGTATCCTACAAAGATGATCACTGAGGTTTTTTTTTTTTTTTTGAGACAGAGTCTCACTGTGTTGCCCGGGCTAGAGTGCCGTGGCGTCATCCTCGCTCACAGCAACCTCAAACTCCTGGGCTCAAGCGATCCTCCTGTCTCAGGCTCCCGAGTAGCGGGGACTACAGGCATGCGCTACCATGCCCGGCTAATTTTTTCTATATATTTTTAGTCATCCAATTAATTTCTTTCTAATTTTAGTAGAGACAGGGTCTCGCTCTTGCTCAGGCTGGTTTCGAACTCCTGAGCTCAAACAATCCGCCTGCCTCGGCCTCCCAGAGAGCTAGGATTACAGGCGTGAGCCACCGCGCCCGGCCTTTTTTATCATTTTAAACCCATTAAATAAATTTGATATGTTTTAATCCATTGCAGTTAGTAGAACATTCTTCTGGATGTTCAAATTAACCATCTTTTGCCAATAAGAGCCTTTCATATTGGTTCTTGAGTCCTTCTGACATGACCCTATTAACCTTTGATAGCTTCCTAGATCTCTGGTATGACCATGTTCCAATGTTATTTGAACGTTTCCCGACCCAGTTCTGGAATCAACACCTCCCAAAAGAGCTTGGAGTTCCATTTAGAGAGAAATGGTATTCAGACACCACCATCCGGGCACCAGGGATACCCACTGCTACTGAGGTGGCCATTATTTCTATGCCTTTATAGTGGATTAAATACATCGCAAGTTCATAACTGATAATTCCAATATAAAGTCAGACCTATAAGTTTGTATTTAATTTTATCCATCAACAACATTATTCTACCACACCCAACACCTCAGTTCTCAGTAACTCCGATGTAATTACTCCTCTGCTTAGCACCCAGTACGCACACAACCACCTCAAAGTAACAACAGCAACATTCCAGCAAGGTTACTGAAAATACTAACATTTTCTTTCAGTTCTTTTCATTCTTGGGGTATATTACACTAAGGATGTACTGTCCTCTTTTTTGAAGTCATTTAGAAGAGTTCTTTGTGTGGTTATGCAACGAATTCCATACAATCTCACTTACTTTTGATGATTCAGGACTGCTTTTTAAAACTTAATGTCACTCTGTAACCACACAAAACACACACACAGTTCCACAGTGACACCCACATAAACAAGGCATACTCAAAGTCCAGCTTTTATCCTCAACCCTCCTACTCTATGCTCTCCTTTCTCCTGTAAGTGAGCATTTTCATTATTTAACCTTTTTAAAAACAAGCAACAACGTACACACATGAAGATGCACGCACGGCCCCTGCCGGGCAATTTTTAGTGATGTCACACATCTTCCCATGGCACCGTATTATCAGTCATCACATGGACTTTAACTTCCCCAAGTATCATCTGGGCTCCTCGTGAGACCGTGAGCACCTGACCACTGCAGTGTCGCTGCTTCCCGTTGTGTCTCCCTGATCAAGCACACTCAGGCACGAAGCAGACCCTCAAATATGTGCTTCGGAATGTATGACTGTTATGAACTACAAACCAGTAAGTTGACATTTTCATTTAGATTCTATAAATCTAAGTTTGTGGTGGTTGTGTGTGTAGCTCTAGTTCTAGAGTCAGCAAGATCTAGGCTCCAACTTGAATTGTAAAACTTAACAGTTATGTGACCAAAGCAAGTTACACCCAGAACCTCAATTTTCTCACCTGCAATATGGGTAGAGTTTCTGACTTATTGGGCTGCTGTCAGGATTTTAATGAGCTAATTAATGCACAAACAGCCCTTAAACAGCATAAAGTAAGTGCTAGATAAATGTTGGCTACTATTATAAAATAAGTCTCTTAAGTATTTGGTCAGCCTAGGCACTGCCCTAGAGTGTGAACTCGGGGTCAACTGACAAAATCAAACTGTTGATTGAGTTGAAAGAGAAGATGAAGGAGAAACAAGTTGAAAGAGAAACTTTTAAAGGGCTCCTGCTGCATGCCAAACACCATGCTAGCCATTCACTCCCTCGAGCTGAGAAACAGACCCGAGACCCTGAGGAACTCACCATATTCCCAGCGTCTTGTGCAGCTCCACCCTCAGGACCATCTGGATTCCTCCTCCAGTCTTTGCAGGGAGCAGAGCCCCTGACTGGAGCCAGGAAGCTAGGTCCAGGAAGCATGTTTTCACCTGAGGCAGTATCTGAAAACTACAGGTTACAGCCTCCAAAGTGAGAACCCTTTCCTCTCCAGTCTCTCTCATCTCAACATACTGAGCCCTTTCTCCCAAGCACTGTGTTTAATCACTTGGGGAATGAAGGCCTGAAAGTGCTCACCCATGCTGCCCACAATCTCTGCAGCATCTTCCTTGTCCACAACTTCAGGTATAATCTCATCTTCTGTTTCTATTACAATTTCAAATTCCGGAAAAAGGAAGTTGTGGTCTGGAATTGCATGGTCCAAATGATCTAAAACAAAAAAAGTTACTAGCATCATTAGTAATCATTTAGATGTGAAGATGGTCGAATAATTTTATATTTCTAAAGTATTATATTCCATACACCAACAGCTTTCCCTATTATTCTTAATACATGTGGTTCTGGCACTTTTAAATGGCATCAAATTAAATGCCTACATTAAGGCAAGGCTGGTAGCATAACTGGGTGATTAAGACCTCACAGCCTCGCTTTTATAAAGATATTCATGCTGCCAGTTAGGAAAATTTCAAAACGTATTATATCTTTTCTAATTTTAACTTTAAAGTTAACCTAGACATAAAATGTTTGGGTTGACAGAAGTGAAACTGAGCTGCGACTAACAAAAGACAGATGATCAGACGATGACTTACCCGGCTGTGAACACGCCTGCTTGTGTCCTGATCTCCAGTCGAGAGCCTGATGCACCTTACCGCAGTAATGTGCCTTGTGGCATCGGGAGCATGTTTTGGGGCCTAAACAGCCACAAACCCTGCAGAGGTGAGCGCCAGACTTAAGCTGGAGGCACACAGATTCTCCTGTTTCTGGGGGAAGATTCTCAGAAGGTGGCTCATAAGAGTAAAAGTCATTTTTCCTTGGTAGCTGATTCCTAAAAACTAAGAAAGAATGAAGACGAAAACTATAAATACCTTCAGTAAAATAGCAATTCAAATATTTGAGCCTCTACTTCACATAAGACTGAAAAGACACCCATTTAAAAAAAAAAAAAGAGAGAGAGAAATGAAAGTTTTTGCTTTCAGGAAGTTTATTTTCCGGAAGGGAGAAAAGCTTTTAAAATCCAGAAACTAGATTCTGTCTGGAACACACAACTGAACCGGCTCCTGGACCCGGTTCCAGGTAATCAAACAAGAATAATCATTAAGACAGACTGCAGAAAAATATAAAAATGCTATCGGGACCTATCTTTCTAAAAAAGAATTTATATTATCTGACTATACCAACCAAACCCAGCACCAACTGATTCATCAAAACGCTGGAGGTTACGAAGGAGCGTCGGCATCGTTAGGAGCTTATTTAGTGACAACGAGGCCCTCCCTGCAAGGACTCTGGAGAAAGTGCTGCCGGGGACCGCGGTGAGGGAGTAGGGAGGAGGGCGGCAGCTGCGCCTAACGCCGTCCGCCCTCGCCTGCCCCGGGAACTCCAGCTCCGCGTGCCACAAGCAAACATCAGGCAGCACGGCCCCCGAGGGTCGAGGGCGCACCTCGCAGGCCGGCGCAGCACGGCGGCTCCCGGCAGCAGAAGAGGAAGAGGCCGCGGTGGAAGGCGTCGGCACGGCCGGGCAGCGGCGCGTACACCTGCAGCAGGAAGGCGAGCGGGCGGCCGCACCGCGCGCAGGCCAGGTCCCCGGGCCCCGGCAGCCCAGCCTCGCCCAGCCACGCCGGCCGCCCGCCCACCTTGCTGGGGAACTGGTCGCTACGCAGCCGCCACGCCGGCGCCTCCTCGGTAAAGCCCAGCTCGACCCGCGAGGCCAGCGCGGCCATGCGGCCGTCGCCCACTGCCAGGCCGGAACGCGGAAGTCGCCACCGGAAAGGAGGACAGGAGGCGGGCAAGGCGTCGACGAGAAGCGATTGGAGGACGGGGTGAGGAGGCGGGACAAAGGGTACCTCCGGGATTGGGCCCGGCCCTCGCGCCTCTACTTCCGGTCTGCGCCACACGCCTCCTGGGGGCGGTGCGAGTGCCGGGGAGGGCTGAGAGGGGCTGTCGCCTCAGGCTGGCCCGCGGTCTTGTTCCTGGACGCGGCGCACTCGGGAGCCAGGTGGCTCTGTGCGAGGAGCAGGCGGTGGGAGACGACGGGGCGGTGGGGCGGGTAAACCGAGGCCTGTCCGCGGGCCGCGTGCGGGGCCGCCGGACTGCGCAGGGTTAGGGTCAGGCCGCGGGCAGGAGAGGAGCGGGCGCCGTCTGTCGGGTCTTCGGGGCCTCATCCCGCGGCGGGAGAGCGGGCGTGGCTGCCCGTCCAGGTTCGTTTGCCCGATGGCCAAGAAACCTGAGTCAGCAGGTTTTACGGCTGAGAAAGCGTCTTTATTCCGTGCGCCTAAGCGGGAGACGGGAGACATTTCTCAAATCCGCCTCCCTGAGAATTCGGGAGACAGGGCTTTTAAGGATAGTTTGGCAGGTAAGGGATTAGGCAATTAGGTTCGTTAAGTAGAGCAAAATTAATAGGGACGTAGAAATCATCTTGTGGCGTTTTAGTCCCTGGGGTCACAATTACAGTTGAGTCAGTTTCTTGGTATGGGCCGCTGGTCTGGGTGGGTTAATCAATCCACTGGAATGCCGGGCCTCGAAGATACCTTAAAAACTACCTTTAGGTTTCGAAAAGGTGATGTCATCTATGGAGAAAGTTAAGAATCTTTATGGACACCAGCTATGGGGAGAAGTTGAGAACATTTATGCCCACCAGCCGTGTGACTCTGGAGTGGCAATTACAGGGGGACGGTTATTAATTATTTTTAGCTAGGCCCGTGCATTATTTTTAGCTAGGCCCTGACGACGGTTCTTGTCGTGCAGCCCGTTATTGAAGGGCTGTTCCACCGACCAAGCCGCTTGCAGCCGTGTTGACCCCTTTGGGAGGACAGCGCCCTAACAGCCTCATCCCCTGGAATAGTCCCACCCTCAACGCTGGCGGCTTGGAGATTCAGTTTCCAGCACATGAACTTGGGGAAGCACATTCAAACCGCACCAGGACCCCATAGCGTAGCACAGGCTAAGAATTCTTGACACGAAGAGTAGAATAGTTTTAAATAAAGTTTGTTTACTTCCCAGGGGAGTGAAAGGCTCAGCAGGAAGGAAAGAAAGATGTGCCGGCCCCTGAGGCTAAAGGGGCTCAGAGTCTGTATGGGGAAGAAAAGAAGGAAAAAGGTGATCGTTGCCAGCTGATAGCGGAACATGGCTGCATCTGTTTCCCCCCTTTTTCCTCTTTTCTGTGAGGCTGGCTTCTCAGGGTCCTGGGAGTGTGGTCTGGCCAGAGCTGGGGCCGGCGCGTCGCACTCCTATCTGTTCAGACTGTTAACAGAAAAAAAGCCAAACTCTGTAAAGTAATTTTAAAGAGATTTACTCTGAGCCAAATTTGAGGAGCATGACCCAGAGCCACACCCAAGAACGCTTGTGCAAGTGGACTCGCTGTGGTTGGGTTACGTTTTATACATTTCAGGGAGACGGGGTTTCAGGTAAAGTCATAAATCAATACATGGGCGGCGCACGTTGGTTTGGCCCAAAAAGGTGGGCCATCTCGAAGCAGGGGCTTACAGGTTAGAGGTGGGTTTAAAGATTCTTTGGCTAGTAATTGGTTAAAAACATGAAGCTTTGTCTAAAGGCTTGGAATGTTTTAACGTAAGGAGCTGTTTATCAGAGACAAGCCACTGGACATAGATTTGTTGGGTAAATTGAGGACCTGCAGGTGTATCTTTGCACACCCTTAGGCCTGTTAATGGGTTACAAAGGATGTCCGCAAGAAGGGAGGGGGCAAGATGAGGCATGTCTCACCTCCCTCCTCCTGGCAGGCGATTTAGTTTTAGGATGTTCCTTTGGCCACGAGGGGGTCCATTCAGTCAGCTGGTAGGGGGATGGGCGGTGGGCCTTAAAATTTTATTTTAGTTCACAAGATCTTCTCAAGTGCTGTGAAGACAAACTTCACAGGTGGCTAATCTTACAGACAGTGGGTTAAGGCCCAGGTGGTCAATCGAAGTGGGGCTGCTGTGCTGCGATCTTTCCCTTCCAAGGGGCAATTATGTGATGTTTTCTCCTTTTTTTCTGTTGATTTTTATCTGTTAGTTTATTCGCAAGGCTGCCCTATCACATAGTAACCAGGTATTTAGGATGTACCATGTGCGTTTTCCACGTTCTCTTTCAATCCTTGAAACCACAGCGGTGGGTTTTACCGACCAGCCCCACTTTACCCGGATAATGAGTTTGGTGTTTAAGGGGCGCCCGAGGTCACACGGAGACAGGGAGGAGCTGGAGTCCAGGCCATGGCGCCCAGTCCCATGGCAGATAACCGGCCGCGACGTTCCGGCAACTGCCCCACGCCTCCTCCACCCTCAACGCACCCTTAGGGCGCACGGAGGGCGGTGGGGGGGTACAGGAATTGGGAAGTGGGCGGAGCTGCGGTTGCCATGGCAGTGACCTTGGGCGTGGGGAGCAAGCCCGACCACTAGCCCGTGGGCGCGCGGGCGCACACGCAAACGTACAACATGCGTGCGCGCGCGCGCACAGCCGCTCCCCTCAGACCCCCGGCGGAAAGGTTGAGCTAAAAGGGCGGGAGGGACAGACACGAGGGAGCCGCACCTCGAACGCCCAGACGACGGCCGCGGACCCCACCCGCCCCTGACCCGGCAGGGAGGGAGGCTGAGGGCCGCGAACGGCCCAGGTGAGCGCCGCGGGAGGACAGGACCCCAGCTCAGCCCCCGCCGCACCCGCTTCTGGGCGCTAACGGGCTCGGCGTGGCCTCCGGGGCTCGCGGGGCCAGCAGGGGTCGGACGTCCGAGCCGTGGGGGTCGGACGGGGCGCGGGTCCTGGGCAGGCGTTGGGCGACCCGGGTGGGAGCGGGGACGGCTCCCGGTAAGGCTTCGAAAACGGAAACGCGAACGCTCGTTGGACGGTTGCGGGAACCTGCCGTCGGGCGGGGCTCCCTGCTGCGCCGGGCGGCGAAGGCGGCGGTTCGCGGGCGCTCGGGCGAAGCCGGGCCGGGCCCGGAGTGGCGTGTGCACGTTGCCAGGCCAGCGTTTGATGTTTGTTCCTTATGGTTATTTCAGGAGTAAATGATGAAAAATTTACCTGGGAGAGGGAACTGCTTGAATTGCGCGTTGTTCCCCGTGCGTGCAGGACGTAGGTTAATCGTGCGCACACACCACCCAACTGAGTGTGTGCCCAGTGGCCTTTAAAAATAATAAATACAAGACTCCAAAGCCCTGAAACTAGGTCATGTTTGTCTGGCGAGTTCCGGGTGTGAGGCTTCGTGTTCCGTGGGAGAAAAAAAGAAGGATGCTCAAGTTGTTGATGTGCCGAAGCGGTCACGTGTTTGTAGTCAGCCTGGAGCCCACCCAAGCGAGTTCAGCTCTGACTGCGGGGGTTGAGGAATCGAGTCGATCCCTTGCCACCCCCGCAAGTTTGGAGTCTCCCTGAAAGTTGCCTAGACTACTGATTGTGAGTAACCAGTGCTTTTGCTGGTTTTTTGTCTTTTAACCTTTCCGCTATCATAATGTATGCGTGTATGCCACTGTTTACCAAATGTTAGAACGAATTATTCGTAGTGGAACTCTCCACTTTGAAATGATCAGGCGCTAACTCTGACATACTGTGTTTTTTTAATGTTTGAAAGTTGTTGGGAAATTTCAAATATAATGGCTTCAAAGTGATAGGCATTTTTTGGAGTATAAATATAGCATAAGATATACCAAGTGGGTAATGTATTTTAAAATTTAAACGTCATTCTAAAAAACGCCCTGGTTTGCAAAAAGTACAGGTTGGGGACAGCTGAGGAAATGGCAGGAGTCTGCAGCGAAGGGTAAGAGAACAGCCTGTGAATGTCCTGGCAGCCTCAGCACCTGCAAACTTGCTCCTGCCCTAAGCATTTCTGATATGTGGGTGCTTTTTCTGTTGATCATGGATCTTTGGCTATTTGTCATTTTTCAAAAAAATTCTCTCAACAGAGGATCCTCACTTCGAAATTGAGTCCTGGTGGCATGTAGCCAGGGAGGGTAGGAAAGGTTTCAGTGCAGAATGTAGGGGTACGTTAATCAGTTTGGAATCTTGTTAATTCTGTACAGTTACTTTTGTAACTGGTTCTGTGTGTGAGGTCCTTTTACATCTTGCTCTGATTGGCCATTGTTGACTTATGTCTGTATACAATCCTATAATGGGGTACTTAACCTAAAACAAACCTAAAACGTTATTTCCTGTAATATTTATTACAATTTATGTGTTTCCTTCTTCCTTTTCTCTTTTTAAAGGGAACAATAGAATTGGAAAAATCAGCACTTACTCAGCATATCCCCCTCTTATTGGTCTTTTGGACCTTGGTGGCATCGTGGAGGTCCTGTGTTCTTAGAGATGAACAGTCTTGAACAGTTTACTCCAGGTAATAAACATACGTGGGAAAGTAATTTGAGGTGTGCGTATCTTGATTTTTTTTTTTTCTTTCTCTTCCCATTTCTGTTTACATAGCAAGAGCATACTGTTACGGTTCGGAGTGCGAGAAAAGACCACTTAAGACCGAAACTGAGCCAAATTATGAGTCTTTATTAGCTGGCCAGCGACTACCCTCTGCACCGCCACAGACAGCTGCACAGAGAGCAGTGCCCAGCCAGAAAAGCAGGGGGTTTTTATACTATTCTAAGTTAGAGCTACGTGACATTAGGCACATGAGGTGGAACAAGATTAATTATATCATACATTCCATAGCTGTGGGGTCTGGGACCAGCCTCAGATCCCCTGTGCTTACTACAATCTTTAAGCAAGCAGATTTACAGAAGCAGATAGCATCAGTTAAGTCAAGGAACATTCTATCATGAGTTAAGCAAGCATAGTCAAATTTACTATAGGCAGCTGGAAAGCTTAAACCATCGGTTACAAGTTAATTACCTTTTTTTTTTTCTGTCTTTCCGAGGTACGTTTTTCATTGCAGACATAGGTCAAGCAGGTCATAGGTCAACCAAGCAAGCAGGCATAAATTGCAGAGTGGCCCGTTACAATACCTTGATTTTTTTTTTTTTTTTTTTGAGACAGAGTCTCACTGTGTTGTCCGGGCTAGAGTGCCGTGGCGTCATCCTAGCTCACAGCAACCTCAGACTCCTGGGCTCAAGCGATCCTTCTGCCTCAGCCTCCCAAGTAGCTGGGACTACAGGCATGTGCCACCATGCCCGGCTAATTTTTTCTATATATTTTTAGTTGTCCAATTAATTTCTTTCTATTTTTAGTAGAGACGAGGTCTCGCTCTTGCTCAGGCTGGTCTGGACCTCCTGAGCTCAAACAATCCGCCCGCCTCGGCCTCCCAGAGTGCTAGGATTACAGGCATGAGCCACCGCGCCCGGCCAATACCTTGATTTTTAAAAATAATTTTTTTGAGCTTTTGTGGTCATTGTTGAAAATAAAATAATTCATTGACTTTTTTTGTGAAATGCTGTACATTTCTATTTTACATTTTTAAAATATCACTTAATTTATTTTTCAATTTTTCTAGTATTGCTTGTATATTCTACCACAAATGCATAGCTTGTTTTTCCCGCGACATTTTAAGAGCTTGCTTGAGGGGAAACAGAAGGGTAATGATGCTGGGGTGAGTGTTTTACCATATGAAGGCAGCTGTGCTCTACTTTAAGAAAACTGACATTTAAAAGTTTAAGGTTACAAAACAAATTAACAATTGCTTGTTTATATTATATGAGAATTTTACAAAAGGGATTCACTAAAATTTCCTTCAAATAATCCCTTTATATGGTACTTACCAAATATGATTTGATTTATGATAAATCAGTTAGCATACAACAATTTAGGAACAGATTTTTGGCATATGTAGGGGTTATCAGTGTGTTCCTTGAATTATCTCTTTCCCAAAAGTGTTGGGGACAAAGTTATATTCAGTGTTGTCCACTTACATGCCATCTATTAATGGTTTAACTGAGTGGAAAAATTGTCATCTGACTTATGCTGTACGATTTAAGGAGTACTTTGGAACCTAATTAAAATACTTTTCACCATTGAGTAAAATGTTATGGTCAGTTTTGTCAGGACCCTCATCCAAGATATTTTAGTTACTGAGGTGTCAAAAGCACCTTGTTGTCAGATGCTATCACTCGGCTGGTGGTCCTGTGGCAGAGGCCAGCAAGTAGTTTTGCACAGCCTTCAGCAAAATCAAAATACATAGATTTGGTCTAAGGACCACAAGGAGTAAAAACCGTTACTTTGAAATTTTCTTCAAATTTATTCTTCAAAATTAAAGGCTTAATTTTCTTAAGCTATAACTCTATTTGAGCCACTGGTGAAAAATGCTATTTTGATAAAAGGACGACTGTGTACTTTTTCCCCTATGTGTTAGTGCATTCGCCTTTATTTGGAATCACAACAGATAGTGAGTGAAATACTTGGGGAGTTTAATTCAGAAATCATTTTGCCTTGGTTATGTAGAAAAACAAAGGAATTTGAGTTAACATGGGTAGAACTTACTTGTGGGTTAGTTCAAAATTTATGTGGGAATAAAGAGGAAAGGGAGAAAGTGGCCACCAACTGTATTAAGGATAATTAATCAAATTTAGTTTGCTTTATACTATTTATAACCAGTGACACTAATTTTAGAGAAATACTATTCTTAGAGAAGGGATTTGAGGGATAAGAGCTACGCTTGCAGGCATATTAGTGGTAAAAGTATGTTCAGGGTCCTTAATAGTATTTTCTGTTTTTGCACATTAGACAGAAAACAAGAGATTATTTTAATGCTGAATCTGGGTTGAGAGCCCAACTTTGGGATAGTGGGCACAGTTTTATTCCAGCGTTAACTGAATATCATGAAGATTGAAGGAACAGCTTGAATGATGCCATTGATTTTTTTTTTTTAGTATAGGCTCTTAGTTCTTCAATTAAAAAAGAGTAAAAACGAAGATCAAAGAAGATACATTAAAAGAAATGTTTTAATTTTTTTTAAATCCCAAGGGACTGTCTCAAAGGATTGCTAACTTCATGAACATAGTAAGGTATAAACTATATTACATTGGATTTACGATTAATGAGGACACAAAATTTTAAAATATATGCAAAAGCAGTAAATATACTGCTGCAGTTTTAAAAATATTTGTGCCAAGATACGTGAGAATAAAAGTTACAATTAGAAAGTTTAATTGGAAGTTAAGGCTCATTTATGTTCTCTGTTTCATTATTTAATCCAGTGTCACTTTTGAATGTCACTTAATTGTTCTCAGTGTTCTTTTCAATAAAATGTAGTCTATAGTGCAATATACTTTATGTAAACTAGGTTTTCAACATAATATTTGCTAGACTTCTTAAGCACAAAATGTTATCTAATACTAATATGTACACTTAAGTACACTACACGGGATTTTAAAAAGTTTAGACCTTATAATCTGCAGAAATGTGGGCAACAGTTTTTAAAAATAAGAAAGGCTGAGTTCAGAGTTTTAGTCTTAGATGACCCTGTAAATTGCATTTTCTTTTTTCTCCCTAAAGGGTTTTCTTTTGCTGTTACAAGCTTATATTTTCCAGTCTCCACTCATGCTAGTAGTAAGTGTTGAGTCATCTTCTCTGTAGCATCAATAGAAAGTTCATTTGTTAAAACTGTGCTTTTTATTTTTTCCCAGCTGTTCCATCTGGGAGATTGTTTGAATTTCAGTTATTGAATGCAGTTTAATCAGAAGTTATTCTAAATAGGTCATTACAGTTTTCACAAACTAGGGGAAAATATAAATTTATCTTAAGATAATTTATGAATATTTTTGTATTCCACAGTGTGTATAATTTAATATTTCTGTTAGCATTTGTTCTAAGTTAGCTTTATTTGATATGTTGTCAAAATCAATGTAGAAGGTGTACAGTCTGTTTTTTAAAATATCTATTTGTGGAATATTTGTCAGAAGGTCCTAAAAAACTTGCCAGTCAGTGAACGAGTTGGAAATTTTACTGTGAAACCTTCTAATTGAATATATAGTTAAAAGTGTGATATTGATACTGTTTTGGTTATTTTATATGTGAGGATTTTTTTATATGTTTCTGTGGAACTGCTCTTAAGTATGCTTTTACTTTGATATAAACAGAAACTTCTGTAAAAGAAAAAAGTCACTTTGTTCTTAATGGTTACATGGTAGTCCTCAGACTTTTTATATTTGAAAGACATGGAAATGAGTAATTTCTTAAGCTATTTGCTTAAAATGACTAATTTAGTTGGAACATTTGATGTAATTTATTTTTACCATGGTGTAGAGTTACTTTATCCCAAACAAATTTATAGTGGGATCATTTGCTGTTTTTTTGCAAAGGTAGAAATCTGAAGTAGGCCCACAGATGTTCTGTTGAAAGCTAAGTGTTCTTCCACTGCTCCACTTGACCAGCCTGGGGGAAAAAAAAAAAAGGAAGAATGCTAAGTGTTAGACTGAGTAAATATCATATGGAAATGGATTTTTGTCTTATAATGACATTTATATTGTTTCTATCGAGCATTTCTTAAGCATGCCTGTAATTAAATAAATTGTATGTGCAGATCAAATTATGTATTGACAGATTTAATTTCTATCCTATGCTTCTCTCCCTCTTTCTCCTTTTAATAATTGTCAACAGCTAGCCTCCAACCACATGCTATATGAGAGAATTTTTAAAGCATGATAGAGTGTTCCATGGTGGTGATGGTGGTTTTCTAGTGTTTTAGCTGGTGGAGAGAAGAAATGATAACTATCTGAGATTGTTCTGTGCCCTTAATGTGTATTAAACATTGTTTGAACATTTGTTTTCAATCTACTGCTTATAAGGCAAATGACACTCTAAAAATTGAGACTGTTTAAGTGGTTACGTTCCCCACCAATGTTAGTACTCAGAAGGAGTAGGGTAAAGGTAGAGAGAAAGGTTATAGGGATTAGTTTAGATTGTATAAAGTGTAACAGTTTTATTATAAAACATGTTAAATTTATCATCGTATACCTTCTTCTAGGGTTACAACCATGCGATTTAGCTAGCCCTTCTCGCTGTAAAGCATCAAGAGTTGTGAATTGCCAGGAGAGTCATGTGTATCTTTAATCAGTTTTACATGTTATTGCTTAGAACATATTAGATGACTATTAGGAAGATAAGCAGTTTTCACACTGATTATCATTTTTAGTGATCACAGTTTATGAGTACCAAATTTTATTAGGTGGGAGAGAACAGATGTCACAGCTATAGGTTGGGGAAAGATTTTTAGACACAAAGTCATTGTTAAGAAAATTCAAGGTTATTGGTGTTGGACAAAATTAGTTATACCAGTTACATTCTATCATCTTCCAGCACTGTACCAGTTTTGAATATTCTGTGGCCGTAAATACACTAGTATTTGTCCCACCAGGAATCCTGACTTTTAGTTTAGAAAATGTGATTATTTAAATTATAGTTTTAACTCGAGTGAAAAAGCTGATAATTTATCTTCCTTTTTATATTATAAGTTTTTGTCATTAATTTTGAAGACCTAGTACTACATGCTTAGTTCCTATAAGATTTATAATGGACTGACTCTATATAGGTGTACTGTTTTTTTATCTTTTATACAGTATTTTTACTGTCCCTTTTCTATGTTTAGATACATAAATGCTTACAATTGCCTACAGTATTCACTACAGTAATATACTGCACAGTTTGTATCCCAGGAGCAATAGGCTGTACCATATAGCCTAGGTGTGTAGTGGGCTGTACCACCTAGGTTTGTGTAAGTATACTCTGATGTTCACACAGTGATGAAATTGCCTAATGGCACATTTCTCAGAATGCATCCCCATGGTTAAGTGACACATGACTGTATGTAAAAGTATTTAGTAATGCCTGGCAAAACATAGATGTTCAATAAATTTCTTCCTTTTCTATGAAATCCCACAATCATGAATGCTACGATGTTGAAGCTTAACATGTTCCCATATGGCTTCCTAAAACTGAATGTTGTCATTATTTATCAAACATTTCCCTGGATAAATACATCATGAGCTTCCACAGTGTTGCTTTTAGTAGTGAGGGGTGTGTTAGCTCAGCTGAGTCAAGTCCTGGTGAGAGTCCATATTGTGTCACTTGACTTTTTTCATCTGCTTACAGTAAATAGTTTTTAGGTTTTTTCATAGAGCAGCCCTCACCTAAATTTTTTTTTTTTTTTTTTTTTTTTGAGACAGAGTCTCACTGTTGCCCTGGCTAGAGTGAGTGCCGTGGTGTCAGCCTAGCTCACAGCAACCTCAAACTCCTGGGCTCAAGTGATCCTACTGCCCCAGCCTCCCGAATAGCTGGGACTACAGGCATGCGTCACCATGCCCGGCTAATTTTTTCTATATATGTTTAGTTGGCCGATTAATTTCTTTCTAATTTTAGTAGAGGCGGGGTCTCGCTCTTGCTCAGGCTGGTCTCGAACTCCTGAGCTCAAACAATCCGCTCACCTAGGCCTCCCAGAGAGCTAGGATTACAGGTGTGAGCCACTGCGCCCGACCCCTCACCTAAATTTCTTACTCTTTTATAATAAGTAATGTGTTCTACTTTAGTTTTCCTGTGGGGATGACTTGTTTAATAGATTTGGGGACTCATTGTGCTGCTGTTGTAGAATCTCACAAAGGCACTTTTGTGGCAGCCTCCTTTGGCTTTCAAGGACATGACTGTTTCATCTCTTGAATGTAATTCTCTACCTTGGTGCAAATGTTAATAAGTTAAATGTACATCAAATAAGAATTTTAGTTCAGCTCATCATATGTTTTATGTATTTAAGTTTAAGAGTCAAATTGGTATAATTGGTTACATTACCCATTTGCTCTGATTTGAGATGCCAAGTGATTGAAAACAATTTTAATTTAGAAGTGAATTACCTTGCTCATTTAAATATATCATTTTTGCATAATTTGAACTAATTTATTGTGCAGTTTTCCTTTTAAATGACTTAAATGATGTCTGCTGAGATACTCAAAGCCACATGATTAGTGGAGTCATCCTGAATATTTCTCTGTGTCATAGGGTTGGAAAATCTTAAAATGCAAGTTGTGTAGCAGACGTTGTCACAAGTTTTATCTTTTCTCCATTAATACATATTTTTCTGTTTTGTTTTGTTCTTAACTCACTTCTAGGCTGCTTTGGGTTTTCCAGAGGGAACACACTTCGCATTAGGCAATGGCTTGCCCTCCTTTTTCAACTCTGTCCTGATTCTGTGCCATTTTCACTGGATGTCTGGCTCACCTCTCAGTTCTGCAAAGCAAAAGCTGATTATTCACTTGGTGAGTCACAGTGAGAATCCCCAAGACAATGCTCTTGATTCGGACTGAGGTTCCTTCAGCAACTGTTGCTTTTTGATGATGCATTTTAACGAGCTTTTAAAAAATTTGGACACCAGACTACCAGCTGGAGTGGCTAGAACCTGCAATCCTAGAATAGTGTTTTTCAGTCTTCAGGTCCTGGGTTATGAAATGATTCTGGGGATTGTGACAAGCACTTAAGAAGCAATGAAACAGATTAGACAATATTAGAATATATTACCTGTGATAAAGGTAATTAAAGTGGCATAAAATTTTTGTATTTTGTGTGTGTGTGTAACTGCTTTATGATAAAAATTATATCTATTTTGTGAGTTGCTGTCCAAAGAGTTTGAAAGCCACTGCCTTGGATTTAAAGCTGTCTGATGTAATCTGACAATATAGCGGTTTGAAATGACAGTATGTTTGAAGTATAAGTGTAGATAGCTTTTAGTTACATATTTTAGAGGAACTGGCAGGTTGCTTTCGTGACTGAGAAGCCAAACTCTGTCATGACAGGGCATTTCCCAAAGGGCCAAGACCCAGTTAACCCCATGTCGTTGAGTTTTGTAGGAGCCCAAATACTGTGTCTCTGAGAGGGTCTGAGGCAAAAGGTCACTCGTGTAGCCTGTGGTATTGCTGCTGCCCTGCCGAGGTTGTCTGTTGGCAGTGCTGTGTCTTACCAACCAGATCAGAAGCACCCAGTTTTCCCAAGATCTTAATCTGCCAGGACGATGGCATCACACTTTTTCCCCATTAGTAGGACCTGTACTTTGCTTGGATGGCCGGGAAATTCCAATCCTTAACTCTCCTCTTTGTTAGAGAACCTCCCCTTTCTTTCCCACTGGGTCTCAGGAAGATGGGAGGCAGAGTTAAAGGTTATTTCTGTTTTATTCATACCATGTGAGTCTGTGCTTTTGCGTAAAAGCTTTCTCATTTAGAGGAAAGTTCCATCCCTAGAATTAGAAAATTAATCCTTAATCAGAGTAATGCATCGTCACACTTTGAATGTGCTAATGACCGTTGGAGAGAGATGGCACACGTGTCTCCAGTTGATAGATGACCTTTTAAGAGGATATGTGATATCCTCACCAGGACTTGACTCAGCTGGGCTAATACACTTCAGGACCAAAAGAATCCTTAGGGCAGGAAGTGACCTCTCACTTTTCTGACTCTTGCCCACTGAAGTTCCCCCAACTTATACTAATTTTGCAATCTACTTTCTTTTCCATTAAAATGGCTCCCTATTGAATCAGTAGTAGAATTTGCCATATTGTGTCACTTGGCTTTTTTCATCTGCTTGTAGTAAATAGTTTTTATCTTTTTTCATAGAATAGCCCTCACCTACATTTTTTACTATAATGCATTTATTTTGACCTTATTATTGCTGAAAATGAACTAAACTCCTTCATCCCTGCTCCTCCCATCCTCTGCCCCCCAATCTCCATCAACCTTTTCCTATTATCCAAGTTTTTAAATATGTACTCAAGACAGCAGTCAACAAAGATTGAATCTTTACATTTTTTTTTTACATGAAACATTTTCAAGAATAGCTATAACCCCTTTTCTTAAGGACCCTGTAGGGGAATTAAGGAAACAAGGTAGGTAAATTTCTTAACAACATTAAAATTTCATGCTAAAATATTTTCTACAGTTCAAAACATGGCATAGGCCTATTTAAGGGGACAAGCCTTCTTATAACTTACCTTGCAGACCCTTATGTTGTTCTTGAGAGCAGAGTTATGGAGAGGAGGGGGGACCCAATCTTTCCTCAGTGCTTAGTTTAAATGAGAAAAGTGAGATGGTCTCCCAAAGCACTAGAATCGGTTTTGCCCTCAGCCTCTCCTTGGTTGTAAATTCTTACAATCACAGAAAATAGAGAAGAAAGAAACTTGGTGTTTATTCTACCTGTCTTATTTTACATAGTAGGAAATTGAGGCTCAGAGATAGGAGGTCATTAAGATCATCCAATTATTTAGTTGATCACTTGACTAGAGTGGTTTTAGAAGGGATGCAGAAAGTAGAAGTCTTGGAGAGGCATTTAGGAATTGTAATAGTTGACCCTGAATTCGTGGTGGGCTGAGGGAGAGGGAAGATTCCAGGATGCTGCTTGGGCCTGTAGCTTTAGCATCTGTGTAAATGAGAGGCATTCGTTTTCATAAGGAGAACATAGGAGGAAAAGCATATCTGCAGGGGAAGATTGTGAGTTTAGTCTGCAGGTGCTGCATATCAGGTGCCTTTGTGAATGCAAGACAAGGTATTACAATTGAATATACACAGGAGGAAAACCATGAGAGTCTTGAGTCTTGAAAGTTGTGTAAAGAGAGTATTTCCGAGAGGAAGTTATTATCATACACAGCCTCTGTGAAGCCAATGAAGATAAGGGTGGAAGCGTGTCCATTAAGTTTAGCTATCAGGAAGTTGGTGGTGACCTTGGCAAGTGGCATTTCAGTGAAGCTTGAGGCTAAAGGCCAGACTGCAGCGAGCTGAGCAGTGAGCAGGAGGCTAGTGAGAAATAGACACAGGGGATATAAAGAACTGTCAAAAAATTTGGAACAGTCAAGGGGAGTGGAGAAGTAGGGTAACACCTGCAGGAGGAAATGGAGAGGGATGATTTTATTTGATGTGGGAGAGAGTTGGGCATGTTTAAGTGCCCATGGTAAAGGGCCAGTTTTTCTACTGAAGTAATTTTTCTGTTTTCTGGCTTGTGCCTTCTGTCTAAAGGTCTGTGCAGTTCCTGGAAGTCATTGAGCAGATCTTTTGGGAGCATTAGAGTTATCTTTTTCTGATCCGTTATCAGCTAACTCTTCTATTTATTTATTTATTTTGAGACAGAGTCTCGCTCTGTCCACCCCAGGGTAGAGTGCAGTGATGTTATCGTAGCTCACAGCAACCTCAAACTCCTGGGCTTAGGCGATCCTCCTGCCTCAGCCTCCCGAGTAGCTGGGACTATGGGCGCCACCACGATGTCTGGCTAATTTTTTTTCTATTTTTAGCAGAGATGGGGTCTCTCACTCTTGCTCAGAACTGGTCTGGAACTCCTGAGCTCAGATGATCCTCCCACACTGGCCTCCCAGAGTGCTAGGATTACAGGCTTGAGCCACCGCGCCCGGCCTTCATTAGCTAACTGTTGACAATCAGCTCTTGTTATCAACCTATAGGCCTACCTTCCTCTTGGACTACTTCCCGCATGCTCATAATCACATTAGAGAAAAAGGATCTCTCCAATTTGTTAGTGGGGCTAAAGAGAGCAAAACCAGTTTCCCCTTAGTTTAAATTGGCTTATATGTGAGTTCAAACTGGGAAATTAACATTTTAGACCAGTTTTTTGTAAAAGATTTGCATAAATCATTATTTATGATGAATATGAATTACATATCTGGTAACTGGCTCTATATTTACTTTACTATTATTTATTGATTACCTACCATGTATCAGGTACCTAGCATGAAACATTGAGAGATGACCTAAAAGTCTTGATTTTTAAGTATTTGATATTTTGAAGGTAAATTTCTGGGGTTTTGATGCTTTTCTGCATTTTTGGTTCAATAGTCTCTACTATGTCAAAACAATGTTCTTTAAGTTATAGCTGAAACTCTTTATGGACACCCTATATCCACATTCCCTTTCTACTTCTAAAATGGGCCTTGCAGTGAGATTTTTTAGTAGAAAAAAGGGTCCTACTTCCTGTTGAAAATGCACAGTCCCAGGAGTGGTTGAGAATCGCCCTGGTCACGGCAACACGCCCTGGTCGGCGCTGGGTGTCCACGGCACCGGGTGTCCACGGCACCGACCTGACTGGACTGCTCCTGGGGGCTCGCCTTGGCTGTGTCAGCTGCCTGGCCTCGCTCAGTTCCTTCTCTGCATTGAGCCTGCTTCTTCTTGCTTCACTGAGCTCTCTAAAACCCTTCCAAGAACTTTTCTGCTTAGATTAGCTTGAGGCAGTTTAGGTTGTTTGCCATCAATAACTCTGACAGATTCAGAAAGTCACCATGGAATAATAAAGCAACTAACAGAAACATTTATTGTCAGCTAATCTTTGTGGACTGTAGGTATTATGTCAAATGCTTTCAATAAATGATGTCACCAAATCCTCAAAACAGCAGGGTGATGCAGGCATATGGGTCTGTTTTTTCAAGAATCACCTCAAGGGCCTCCTCCTCTTTCTTTCTTTTTCTTTTTTTTTTTCTTTTTTCTATGGAACACCGGGTTTGTCATACCACCCACGGGCCTCTTCTTCTGTGAAGGCTTCTCTGACCTCTGGCAAATAGACTTGATTCTTCCTTTGTGTCCATTCTGTGTCCTATACAGGAGAGAATTGTGTGTGTATATATAGATACATATAAAGATGTATATAATATAGATGATACATAATCATATAGAGATGAATGATTTTTAATGTAATGTGTAATACACAATAAAATGTATATACATATTAAGTATATATGTAATTTTTATTTCCTTACCACTTATTATGCTCCTACTATGTGTAAGATACTGTGCTTAGCAGTTTACTCACATTATACCATTCACACTAGAACTCTATAAATTAGATGTATTATCTATTTTACAAAAAAAGGGAATGAGAACAAGAAAGATTACACAGTTATTTCAAGATGTATCTGTGAGTCGCAGAGTCGTGATTTGAACACACTTTGTATTGTTTTGTTTTGAAATACAATGCATCTGCTCTTAACACTGCATGCTGCCTGCCCTCTGTCACTGCACTTCTATGGGTGATGCTTCCCTCTAAAACTGGACCGAGGCAGAGCCTACATTTTACTTGCCTTTTTCCCTCCCTCAGTTGCCTAGGAGGAAGGCAAGTCTGTGTCACTTCTGCCACTTCACCCATTCCTGTGTCCACAGCGGGCTTCACTAGTCAACCAGTGATTATGCTTTGTCCCAGTGTGACATCTCAAGAATCCATCTCCGCCATTCTGTAGGAAGTCACTCCTAAGTGGTTAGAGATAAACCCTATTAGCCATTCCTGGCTTAGAACAATGCTTCTCGTGTAGATGTGCTTAGTAAATTGTAAGTGTGTTGCTACTTTCTCCATTTTACAGATGGAGAAATAACAATGATGACAGAAGTAAATAAAAAGCCATTTGCCTGCAGATGTCAGGGCCCACTTCGTTGGGTTTTTGTGAGGATTAGTTGAGTCAACCTGCATAAGTTTCTTCAAATGGTGTCTTGGCACAGGTAAGTTAGCTATTTTTATTACGACTACTCAAAACACACAGGTTGTATCCAAGAGAGGTAAATCCACTGAGATAGAACGGATGTTGGTGAGTGTCGGGCTGGGGGAGGGAGACTTTGGTTCTCTAAAGAAAGTGCTCTTCTCACATTAATCTGTTGCTCTAGAAATCGGGAAAAGGCCTTCCTCACTGGAGGATAATTGTGTAATTGTGTGGAGCAGATGGAGAAGCCTTTGACACCTCAGGAGAACAAGCGAATTGT
Source organism: Propithecus coquereli (assembly GCF_000956105.1). Classification (NCBI taxonomy): domain Eukaryota; kingdom Metazoa; phylum Chordata; class Mammalia; order Primates; family Indriidae; genus Propithecus; species Propithecus coquereli. The sequence goes on along the minus strand of NW_012151975.1, from coordinate 86,720 downwards.
TAAAGTCCTCCATAGTTTAACAGTTTATGACAACAATGGATTATAAACAATAGGAACTTACTGTATGCTTAGTTACCTGTTCCTGTATATAGTAAACGTGACTCAAGGAGAGAGGGATGGGCCAGAAGAGAGCTCTTAAAGGTTCACAGAAACTTCTCATCCTGCACTTTGGTTCTGTCTTTACTGACTGAAGAGGAAACTCAAAGACTTGAGAATTGGGTCTGTTAGAAACAGAGCAACGTTAGTCACTTGCAAGCAGCTCCACTGCGCTGGTGACAGCCAGTAGTCTAGGCTAAATAGATCTTGGGGTACAGTGGGAAAACCCTGGTCAGAACAAATAGTACCTCCGATTTTCCACTGTTGGTCTCTGCAGTCTGCTTTATTGATAACTCTGCAAATGTGTTGTAGCAACAACCCAGTTAGTTCGTAAACAGAGCCACCTCATCGCTCATTAATAAACAAGAAGATATTAATAAACAGCTACCTCTTACTTTAAGGCAACTTGACATAAGAATTTAGCTAAGAACAAGAATTGCAAAAGACGGTATTAATTTATTATATGTTGTTCCTTATGTTTGTTTGAAAGGAATTTTGAGGTGGCCTTGGCCCAATTTTGGGTCTTTGCCAGTGTCAAAGTGGAAAGCCCAGGATTCTGCCAGCGCCTTGGAGCCCTGGATCTGATGTAGATGATTTTAGCACGATTTTAGATTACAGATGTCAGAAGATATACCACGGAAGGCCTGTCATAGCCAAAATGAAAAAAGAGGCAGTACTTTGATTGCTGATGCCGTGGTGTTGGCCTGGGGTGAGGTGGGTCCTGGGCGTGGGGCCCCCATCTGTGGTCTTAATAGGAGCTTGCTCTCTTCAGTTTCCATTTGCAGTGTTTGTCTTTTGAGATCTTGTTTTGGTGATTATTTTCTATCATATATTTATGCATATTCATTTTAGGCTAATAATATTTTTGTTTAAATTTAATACATTCTCTACATTTCTGAGGCTGATTTTATTGATCTGAAGTTACTTTTTTTTCCTTGAGGAAGGTAATTCCATTTTTTGCCAAAGACTCAATGGGAAAATTCTGTATTCTACACAATTCTATCGATCTTAAGTAATTTGAATATTCTATATATTAATTATAATTCCACTTGCCATAATTCTGAAATTGAAATATTTTATGTGTGCTAAGTATTTGCCATTTGCCAGGGCCAATGAGCTCCTTACTCGTCTCCATTCTGCTCTGTGCCCAGCACTGCCCAGGCTTCCTCACTTGCTGGTGCCATCCAAGGCACAAGCAAGAGAAGCTCAGCTCCATCTCTCCCTGGGCTCAGGCGAACATTCTCTCTGCGTTTCCCCAGCTGGCCTGGGTGTACTAAGGGCTCCCTCCATCTCTTTTGGTTTGGTATCCCTTGTCCTGCCCACCTCTTCGTAAATAGCCTCTTCATTGAACTCTCTTCAGTTACTCTCTTTGAGCTGTTGAGTTTCTTGCAGACCTCACTGATGCATGATTTAGGTGTAGAAATATGCTCACAGAATGTATATCGAAGATACACATATGACACTTTGCATCCATAGAGTAAATTTACTAAATAAACCGAATTCAGTAGGGTATGATTAGGAAACAGCTTTTTTCTTCACATTAAAAAAGTAATGTAAAACTTTTAAAAATGTTTCCACAATTAACTTAAAATGATGTTCTTTTGGACTTTTCTTCCTCACTCCTTGAAAACAGCTTCAGCAGGGCCATTTGGGAATATTATTGAAGAGTGGTGTTTTCAGGTATTAGGAAGTCCAGTTCAGTCTAAAGTAAACCTTCCATCCTGCATACAACTTTAAAAGTTTCCTGTAAGTTCTCTACCCTCTGCCTAGCTCAATCCTGACCCAAAGCTTGGGGATCAGCGGTGGGAAAGATGAGCAGTATCTGTTCTTTTACTCTCTTCTTCCCCTGTTCACCCCAAACTCCTAGATTGTGGCTCTTGATATATGTCTACTTGGAGAATAAGATACCAGCCCTGCCCCCCTTCTGACAAGCACCGGCACTCTCTGAGTAGTCAGTTGAAAGTCTTCCTCGGTTGGCTGAGGGTGGGTGAGACCATCCCTGTCTCATCTCCACATATAAATTCACCTCTACTTTCTAACGAATCTCTACTTTTCTCTTTCACAGGATGCTGGGGAGGTGAGCAATGGATAATTTTGGCTTCCTCTGAATAATTTCTGAGAGGGCTTGTGTAGTGCCTCTGGGGGAGGACATTGTCACCTGTGTCAACAGCTTTGAGGCTTAGCTAAACTCATGAGAGGTAGGGAAGTGTCTTATCACACATGCTATTGTGTTTGCATATATTAAAAGGCATATTGAGAGAATAAAAACAGGATTGAAAGTGGAAGGAAAGTGAGAAAAAGAAAAGATTATTGAGAAAATGGAGTGAGAGAAAACTCAGGGGAAGTGGGGAGAGAGAAGACAAGACCACTAAGCTAGATATTCTGAAATTCTTGCTAATGTCTTGCCTTGCATTAATTCACTCTCAGCTACACTTGCCCGTGGATGCTAAAGCATGATATTTTATTTGGAAAGAATCTAATGTAGTAAAGTAAGTGATAACTTTAAAATGAAAAAAAGGCATTTAGGAACACTGTACTAAATAGCTAAAAGTTATTTTTCTAATTATAGCAGACATCGAAGTTGTTCTACCATCCATTTTCAGTTCCCTTGAGTGATAGCCATGATGTTTAGGAGGGCTAGACCTCATCTTCAGATCCAGAGGAGGGCTCTGATTGCTCTAAACCACTTGGAGTAATCCCATTTCCTTGTCACAGTGATTGATGTGGGTTTAAGTCAATCAGAGAATGGCACTTCCCTAGTTACATAAATTGGATCAGGGATAGTCCAATCAAAGTGAAGCTTGGAACTTTCGTATGGTGGTTCTAAACACTGGCCTTGGCCTTTGCTCCACCGTTGGATATGAATGAGGAACCACCATGAGTGCTGCTAGCAGTCATTTTATGAGGCCAGCCCAAGAACAGAGCCACCGTTTCAGAGGCAGGCAATACTGAGAATTGCAGAAAAAATTATGCCAGGGCTTGGACCACGCCATGCCTGATGACATTCCATAGATAACATGGACTTGAGTATACATGTGACCATTAGGGTGTAAATGTCTGGGTACAAGCAGAAATTCCAGATAGTATTTCAGACTTTTGAGGTCCAAGTCAAGGGCTCCACAGAGTAAAGGGGGGCTCAGGTAATATCTGAGCTCCAGATAAAACAAGAAAATTTCACCGAGGCAAATATATGAGACAAACAAAGGGTGAAGCTGGAAAATGAGATGGCAGGGGAGAGCAGAGGGATCTACTGGGCTGGAGGGTGGGGGAGGAACCCCTTTGTGACTCTCCTGTGCTCTGCAATGCAGGCAGGACTATGGCCAAGCATGGGCGCCCTCAGGGCTCAGTTGCTTCAGGCAGCCCTGCTATTCCGACAATGGAGAATACTCTGCTTTCTGAACAACCATACTGAGCCATGGCTAAGCTTCAGCTCAGCTTTCTCTGATACTGAACCCAAATTCACCTTTCTGAGTGGTTCGGGGTTCTTTCTGTACCTGTGTTGCCAACCCTCTGAGAAAATAAAGACATCTGAAAGGTAAGGAATACCCAAAAGGGATGCTGTGCTCTTGGTTCCCATTCCCACATCTCTAAATGAGTCTGGTTGGCTTAGAGAGTGATGGAACCTCACTCTTCTAGAGGAAGGGGTTGGGCAGGGCAAAGGTGAGTAGGATGAAGTTTCCACCTTTGATTCACAGGCTACCCTGTCTGGGTGTGGTGGAGAGTTCTAGGATAAAAACCCCAAACACGGTGATTCTGTGGTTCTGGATTAGGATATTTAGAAAGTATGGGTTCTCTAAATGAGAACAGTCTCTCCTGACACTTGATTGTCAGTTTCCATGTCAGGTGTCACTTGACCAAGCCTTCCTTCCTGGAGAGCAATGTTCAGGGCCTCTGAGCTCTGTCTCCAGGATACAGGGTCCTCTGAGGGAACAGGTGTGACTGCTGGCTTTTGATTCTGCATCCCAGCCTCTTATTCTTTTCTTTTTGTTCTCCCATCAGGGCAGAGCCAAGAGGAGAAGGAAAGGTGGGACACTAAGAGGTAGGGTTATGCCTATTTGACCTGAATGCTCCAAGGGGGAGCCTTCCTGTTCCTTCCATGAGGCCCCAGGTCCATGACCTCTGAGGATGTCATTTGCTAGATACAGTTTCTCTGGGGAAACAGAGCCCTCAGAAGAGGGTTCACAGGAACGCAGTCAGACCTGAGACTTCTCAGAGTCCCTGCTCTGCCCATCTGTGGGCATGAGGCAGAGATAGACCTGGGCAACAGATGTCCCTCATTGGGTGGCCATGGGAGACATCCAGGAAGGACTACTGGTCAGCTTGGAGTCAGCACTTCTGTCTCCTGACTTTGTATCAGTACTTTGACTTCCTCAGTGCTCAGATTCCCAGTTGGGGTAACCACTGATATCTGTGCTTCATATGGTGGTTATGAGCAGCATGTGGGATAATGTGTGTCAAAGTACTTTATAAATGAAAGCACATACACATGTGAACCTTGTTAATATTATTTTTAACCATTTGACCTTGTCTGCTGATCAGAGTTTAATATGCCAAGGGTCTCCCTTAAAGGGACTCCTGTATGATCCCTATGCTCCTGCCTTCTTTATGTATAATTTATTCCCCTGGTTTCCCAGGCTGGACAACTTGCCAAAGAGAAGCAGAGGTAGGAAAGAAACTGCTTTCTGCTCTGATAGGGTGATGAATCTTTCCCCTTCTTTCCTGGTCCCTTCTGAAAGCATGTTCTATGCAATTCAGGGATTTGGTGCACCCCGCCATAGTCATGGGAGGGGATGGGCATAGGAATGGGTTTGTGAGTGAAGGCCTTGGGGAAAGGCCAGGGAGTGTATTGTGAATTCGTGGGTGGGGGCAAGGTGGGGGCGGGTAGCAGGCTTCAAGTGGCCCCACCCCAGCTAGGTGTGTAGGCCCCTCTTTCCTTGTTCTGGTCCTGGCTGCAGCTTTGTACTTCCTGTCTTCTGTAGCCCCCTGGGCCAGCGTCATGACACCATCTACATTTGTCAGCAATCATGTCCAGACCCTGTCTTTGAGATGTGTGACAGAATAACTACTGAAGACAAGCCACTGCAATCCCAGGAATCCCTGGAAGATGCTGCTCCCTCTGTGTCCCTTTTCATTTCTATCGTTTCCTTGAGAGAGTCCTCATTTGCTCTGTCTTCCATGCTCTCAGCAAGCTCTCCAGAAGAATTAATACCAGCCCACCTGCCTGAGCCTTCTCCACCTCCACCTTCCATTCTCTCACCTGATATGATGACCCCCTTACCTGGTGTACCTTTACCTCACCACTGGGTGAGTCTGCCACCAGAGCCTATGCCTCCCTTGGATTCCAAGATCCCAGTGAACCCTTCTCCACTCAGCGACTTGCCTTTCCCCTTCTCCCACCACATCACACTCAGGGAACAGATCCTGTTCTCCAACCAAAGGCCACTTTCTCTCTGAACACCACCATGGCATTTGACTCCAGCCTTTCCCAAGGCATTGACCCCCTTACCAGATTTATCCCCCACCATGGATCCCACTGATGCCCCTGCTCATCATCATGCACCACCAACCCTGTCTGCTTCACTACCCCAGATGACACTTGAGCTGTGATTCAATCTAAATCTATTTCCACCTTTTGAAGCTTGTTCTGGAGATGTTCTCTCCAGGTAGCGCTGATGAATTGTCCACTTGCGTCCCAACAATCAGAGGCCTTGACCCTCCAAGCTTAGCAGGTTCAGAATTCTGGTGGCAGCCTCATGCCCAGGACTTATTCCCCTCCAACTTAGCACCACGTGATTCCAAGCAAGAGCTTCTTACCCCCTACTCTTCTGAGGCTCCATTTGCAGGAGGCCCTGCAGCCAACCTTGTAGTATCTGTTTTCCTCTCCCTGCCCGGCTGTGATGCTCTGGCACTCTTGGAGACACAAGTTAAAAGGAGAATTTCCTGATTTGGAAGGAAAAGAAAATGACATCTTTTCCAAAGCAACTCGGGCCAGACTATCAACTGAATTATTCAGGGACAATGTTTGTTAGTATCAGTTGCCAATAAGCATGACTTAGCAGTTTCCCTTCTTTTTTGGGACCAGCAAAGGCAAACCAGAGGAGCAGCATGTGCATCAGCGGCCCCTATATTCTGAGACCTTTGAGGATGATTTGGAACAAAAATATATCCAGCTCTTCTGGATTCTCCTATCTCTGTATGGCGATTCCCTGCACTCTATTGTCCTTGTCCCAGGTGTCTGTTCCTCAACATTTGTGTTCTTCAGTAGAATCTCAAATACTTCCATAGCTGAAGAGTCCCCAGTACTTAACCGTCCCCATCTTCTGTCCTTGCCTCAAACCTTTCCCCAATCTCAGTACCTAACCCTCACTCAAGTCCAATCTCAGGCCCACTTTCAATCCCCAGTCCCAGTCCTATCACCTGGTCCTCTAGCCCAGATTAAGATCTATGGAGTATGTTTTCATAAACCCCAGAATGAGGCACGGTGTCTTATGCCATCTGAAATTCGCCACCTGGAATGGGATGTGTTGCAGAAAGAACAGGAAATGGTGTGGGGTTTATCCTCCGTGATCAAGAATCTCAGGAAGACTTGTCCTCCAGTTTCCAACCTTACATTAGTCAGCCAGTCCTCTAAGTTTTATGTTCCAATCTCTATCCTTCCTGGAGATTTTTTTCCTCAGAAGTGAGCTTCACAAGAAAATAGGGTACTGCCTTCAAAAGAGGCTTACCAAACAGTGATGAGGCTTGCCCTGCTGCATCCATGGGTCTGTGTCTCTGCTAAATCCTCAGAGAAAAATTCCTGAGACATCTGAGTCCAAGTGCCATCATACACTCTCGCGGATTTCTTTGTTTAAAGGTCACAACAGCAAAGAGCTAGAGAATTTTGGATTAAGTCAATCCAGAAGCTTGCAAAGGAGATGCTTGGATATGCTCCCACTTAAGGATGCAAGAAAGAATCAGGGACTTATCCTGGAAAATGGCCCAAAAGATCCATCTGTTGAGTGACCAAGAGAGGTCCTCAGATCAGGGTCTGGGGCCTAACTCTGAAAGACCTAGAAAGTTACATGGTGATTCTATCAGGGAATAATTCAAGTGTCTCAAGTGTGAGTCTAGATCAGAAACAACTGGAACATGCACATGCAGTACAATTGAGCAAGAAATTTGAGGAAACGAGTGAGCGTAAGATTTCTAGGACTGTGCATAATTCATGGCATTCTATCAAACAGTACCTCTTCCTGAGAAATCCCATGGGTAAATAAAATGTGAAAATGTGTCACAACTGTCTTCTGACCACTGCTGGAATACTTCCCAGGAAATTTTCTTTATTGGCTCCAGCACATAAGAGATGTTGGAAGCGCATAATAACAGTTTTCATATGAGCATGATGCGGGATTTCCTCCCTCCACCCCAAGGTCCATGAATCCATACAAATCTTTAACTTGAAAGAGATCTTATCCAACTTTTTTGTCATTTCCAACGTTGCCTCTTCAACCAATCTTATCTCTAGGGCAGATTAGAAAGGTAGGATCTACAAGCCCCCCTAGAAGAAGCTTTAAAGCTTTTTATGAAGAAAACATGGGGAAAACAATTTCTGAAGTGGGATCTCCACGCCCCAAGAATAAACTCTATAGCTTTTCATGAAGTAAATGTGGGAACAACTAATTCTGAGGATGGGATTTTTAAGCCTTCTAGGAGGAGCTGTATAGCTTTTTGTGAAGAAGATGTGGGAAAAACAATTTCCAAAGGTGGGATCTCCATGCCTGAAGAAGAGGCTCTGTAGCTTTTCGTGAAGATGATGTGGGAACAACAAATTGAGAAAGTAGGATTTCCCAGCCCCCAAGAAGAAACTCTATAGGTTTTCATGAAGAAAACGTGCAAACAACAAATTCCAAAGATGGGCTCTCCCTGCTGCCTAGTAGAATCTCTAAAGCTTTTCATGAAGAAAATATGGAAACAATAAATCCCAAAGGTGTGATCTCCAGTCATCCTAGAAGATCTAAAGATTTTCATTAAGAAAATGTGCAAACAACAAATTCCAAAGGTGGGCTCCCCATGTCCCTCTAAAAGAAGCTCTATCAGTGTCCATGAAGAAAGTGTGGGAACCAAAAATTTCAAAGGTGGCATTTTCAAGCTCTGTAGAAGAAGCTCTGTAGCTATTTATGAGGAAAATGTGGGAAGAACAAATTCTGAAAGTGGGATCTGCAAGCCCCCTAGAAGCAGCTCTAAAGTTTTTCATGAAGAAAATGTGGGAGGGAACAGCAAATTACAAAAATGGGATCTCTCAGCCCACTAGAAGAAGCTCTAAAGCTTTTTAGTAAGAAAATAAGTGAACAAAAACTGCTGAAGGTGGGATCTCCAAGCCTTCTTGAAGAAGCTATACAGCTTTTCATGAAGAAAATGCAGGAACAACAGATTCTGTTGCTGGGGTGTCCAAGCCTCCTAGAAGAAGCTATAAGAGCTTTTCTTGAAGAAAATGTGGGAACATAAAATTGCAAAGGTGGGATCTCCAGGCCCCCTAGAAGAAGTTCTAAAGGGTTTCCTGAAGAAAATATTGGAATAACAAATTCTGAAGGTGGGACCTCCAAGCCTTCTAGAAGAATCTATAGCTTTTCATGAAAACGTGGGAACAAAAAGTTCTGAAGGTGAGATCTCGAAGCCCTCTAGAAGAAGATTTATGTATTTTCAAGAAGGAAACATGAGCAACAAATTCTGATGTTGGAATGTCCAAGTGCCTAGTAGAAGCTCTAAAACTTTTCATGAAGAAAATGTGGGAACAACAAATTCCATGGTGGGATCTCCAAGCCCCCTAGGAGAAGCCTTAAAGCTTGTCATGAAGAAAATGTATGAAGAACAAATTCCAAACTTGAGACCTCCAAGCCTCCTAGAAGCTGCTCTATGGTTTTCATGAAAAAAGTCTGGAAAGAACAAATTCCAAAGGTAGGATATCCAAGCCTCAAGAAGCTCTAAACCTTTTTGTGAAGAAAGATGTGGAAACAAAATATTCCTAATGTAGGATTTGAGCCCACTAAAAGAAGTTTTATAGCTTTTGACAGAGAAAGGTTGGAACAACAAATTCCAAAAATGGGCTTTCCCTAGAAGCAGCTCTATAGCTTTTCATGAAGAAAATATGTGAACAACAAATTCCAAAAATGGGCCCCCTAGAAGCAGCTCTATAGCTTTTCATGAAGAAAATATGGGAAGAACAAATTCTGAAGGTGCAATCTCCAAGCCCCGTAAAAATAGCTCTATAGCTTTTCATGAAGAAAATATGTGAACAACAAAATCTAAATGTGGGATCTCCAAGACTTCCAGAAGCTGTATAGCTTTTCATGAAGATAATGTGGCAACAACAAATTCTGAAAGTGACCTCTTCAAGCCCCCAGAAGAAGCTGTAAACCTTTGCATGAAGAAAATGTAGTAGCAACAAATGCCAAAGTTGGGATCTCCAAGCCCACTAGAAGAAGGTCTGTTGATTTCTGTGAAGAAAATGAGCGAACAACAGATTCCAAAGGTGGTATCTCCAGTCCCCCAAAGAAGCTTTATAGCTTTTCATGAAGAAAATGTGGGAACAACAAATTCCAAAGGTGGCATATCCAAGCCCCCTAGAAGCTTTTCATTAAAAAAAAGTGTGGGAACAACAAATTCTGAAAATTGGATCTCCCGGTTGTCTTGAAGAAGCTCTATAGCTTTTCATGAAGAAAATGTGGGAGCAACAAATTCCAAAGATGGCATCTCCAAGCCTTCTGGAAGAAGCTCTAAATCTTTTCGTGAACACAAGTTTCGAATAACAAATTCAGTTCCCAGACTTGATTATCGCCCTCTGTCTCCTCACCTATGGGCAAAGGCGGACAGGGAATCCTAATACAATTTCCCTCTGGTACCACCTATTAACCTACAGAGAACGTCCAGAAAATTGAGGATGGCAGACCAACTTTTTTGCCTTCCCTCACAGCTGCATAGACAAGACATTAGAGGAAATGTATGGGAGCAAATCTTCCCTAACCCTGTCACTGAAGGACAGCCTTCCTCTGAAAATCATTTCATAAAGTGAGTGATTCACTTTTGGCAGTGGCTTTCTAAACCTAGAATGAAACACAAGGGGCAAGAAAATGCTTAGGAAAAGGACAGCTCCCTATTATGTCAAGATCATTCCCCATCCATGCCCCACAGGGAGCCTGTGCTCCATCCAAGCCCCATTTACAGGCATCAAGTTGGCCAGGTGTCTCTGGCCACCCCTACCACTGCTGAAAACACTGTGTCTCTATGATTTAGAAAATGCATCCCATGCATTTCCAGAGAGGAAAATTAACTGCCCCCAAAATAATAATGATTCTTCTCATTGAGAATCAATAGATTCCTCAATAAATGTTCTGATAAAGGTGGTATCTTTTCTGTGTGCTGTGTTGGGGGCATAGGTTTTGGGTAATCTAGAGTTTGTGCTTACTAGGGAAAAGTAGGAGTTGGTTCAACTCTTCCTGATTACCTGTTTTGCTTCCAAAAGTTAACCAGTCCACTGGAGCTCTTGTTCAGGAATGGATATCATGTGCCCCCAAACCCCCTTCTCTGCCTGATGAAATTTGAGAAGATGGGCTCTGTTTCCTACCTCTTAGCTTGCCTTAATGACAGTATATTGCAGCCCACACCTTCCCTCTCATTAGCTGTTTCATATCCTATAGAGCAGTAAAGAAGATAGGTCTTCCGTATCTGAAGAGAGGGTCAAAAATATGCATATATTGCAGAAAAGAGTGGCTTAACCATTTCTAAGGAAAAGTTGTCAGTGACCAGAGGATCACACAGGTGGGGGCAGTGTTTGGGGTGTTATTGCTGCAGTGGATACTGGGCTGGTTGGGGGAATATCTTAGGAACAGGGTAGATGCTGCCTAAGGATCCATCATATAGAGCACACTCAGGTGTTGGGGAAGCACACTTTGACCTGATGTGGTTTCCTTAGTGGAAAGTCACCTTGGGGAAGTGGTTCCCCTACCTGGACATTGCTTTGGGTTGCCAGGATTGATGACATTTGCAGAGCAAAAGGATCAGAGTAGCAGGAATGTCGACCAGGCAGCCACTTACCTCCCAGGTAAAATAAAGCTGAGAGGAAGAGAAAGATGCCTTATAGTGAGTGAGAAAGTAAGAAAATAAAATACGAAGATGGGCAAGAAGCCCTTGTTGGTGGAACAAAGGTGTTTATGCCCCATTGTGCCCTGTCCTGCTCCCCTCCTTTCCAGTCTAATCAGGCACCACATCAGGGCACTGCAGGGCTTACTGATGCCGTTTGGCAGAAGTGTACCCGGGGCTGTTCTTTGGGTACTAAAGCAACATCTGCAGAGCTGTTGTCAGCCACAGCTGCCCCCTTTTTAGGGAAGGTGACCTCAGTGCCTTCCTTCCATCTATACTTGATGATATGCAAACTCTTGCCCTTAGTGTGTACACATATTGGGATGGAGGGGCTGTGATCTTGATGGGCTTGGTGGAGCTATGGTAGGTAGCCCCAGGACACCTACAGCTCATCCAGAGGTGAGTCCTGGACTGTACACCAGGGTTACAGATATGTGGGGGCTCACCATGGACCTTTACAGAATGTTCTTTTTGGCCAAGACTTGGCACCCTTAAAATAAGGGTCTGGAGAGAAGGCAACTCCGCTAGTACAGACTGGAACTGGACTCAAAAATGGGGTGAGTTTCCTAAAGGACACTTGAGATAGTTTTTAAAGAAAAAAATTTGTGAACGCTGGGTGTCAAAAAAAAAAAAATCAATGAAAAACAGATGTCCACTACAGCCTTCTTACTCTACTTCTATTTTATTGTCCAGAGTTAGGCCATTGATGCTGCAGTGTCTGAAGCTTACAGTTGCAGAAAGAATCCAGAGCCTGGAGCAGCATTGGGAAGGACAAAATGTGGGATGGGGCCGAGGGTGAGGAACTTGTAGAGGTGGAGAATCAGTGGAGGACCCCAGCCTCTGTGTGAATAGACAAGCCAATAACCTGGCCTTTCAATTCCTGTATCTTCCCACCTTAGGGTCCTTTACCTCCGTTCCAGCTCAGTTACTGCCACATCTGGAACTTTTCATCAGGAACACCTCTAACATCTTTAACAATGCAGCTTGACATTCCACCCTTTGACCTCATCCCTCTATTCCTCCAGCATGTGCCCTCAATTTGTCATTTTTTCAACTTCAGATCAATTTTTCTACTTATCAATTCAAGTTCTTGTCTTCATTTCCTCCCTTGTCAAGGCAGACTTCATGGTCTATCAGGTAACCAATATTGTAAAAGATTCACTTCAAATAGGCCTCATCCAATCCTCTTTCATTCTTCCTATTTGGAGAAATATCATCTCTCTGCCTTTTCCAGAAATGCTTTCCTCTAAGTGACTGATCACTATTGGATGAAATCTCACAGGTCTACTGGTACTATGATAAAATTCATGGTCAACCCCAGCACGACCTGGAAATAATTCACTCTTTGATTCCAAAAATAATTGTTCAGTTCTTACTAACAGTAAACAAAACAAACAGAGGTTAGGTCACTTTTTTTAGTGCACTCTCTCCATGCTACGCAAATCTATGTCAAAGTCAAATCTTCTGCACTTTGCTCAAACTTAGGCCGTCTCCACTTGCTTAGCAGTTGTGCTGGACTTGCCATTCACAGAGGAACTGGAAGCCAACATATGGGAATTTTTCACCAAAAACTTCAAAAATCTGTAGTTCCCCTTTCTTTATTCCTGTTTCAAAGAGATTTCCTTTTAAGGTTTCTATCCCCAAAGGAATTACACTTCCTGAAATGTCTTTACAGAGAAAAAGCTAAAATCTAGTCTTGATGGACTGACCCACCCTTGCCAGCTATCTTTATTGCCCCCTCCTCTCCTCTCATGAGACACTCAATATCTTTTATTTTTAAAAGCTTTTTATTACAAAAATGCTTAGACATGCATAAGAGCAGAGAGAACAATATAACTCCCCATGTACCTACCATTCAACTTTCACAGTTACCACACACAATGCACCCCAACTTTTACACTACAATTAAAATGTAAAAGTCCATTTTAAAAATTTTGCCATCTATCACTTAGAAGATATGCTGTGTGCCCTATATCAATGTTCTCATGTTCCTTTGATATTTATCCCATGAGGATCAGACTTATCCACAACAGATGCACATGGCTTCAGTGACTGAAACACCTTTAGCTTTACTGGCTTTGGCAATCAGCTCTGCTTCGCCTTGTAGTCAACCCTGAGGAATTGTCTGCATTTCTCCCTCGGCACTCCCTATAAGCAGTAGTCTTCACAGGACAAACTCTGCGTAATATTGCAGTCTCTTAATCGCAAAGTAAGTATAACATGAAAATAATGCAGAAGTAGAAAACTTTACATGTTGATAAATACTTAAGTTATATAAATGCTTTCAAATATTTAAAAGAACACATTTTTCTGTCAAATTTAAAATGAGTTACTGTGTTTCCAGTTAAATACAGTAGATCAAATGTACTTGTTTATCTCTCCTTCCCCAAATGCCATTAAAAGTAAAGGATTATATGAAAAGATGCTCAACATCATTAATCATCAGGGAAATACAAATCAAAACCACTGTGAAATACTACTTCACACCCACTAGGATGGGTAGAATAAAAAGGTAAGCGTTTTGAGAGAATGTGGAGAAGTTGGAAGCTTCATACACTGCTGGTGGGAGTGTAAAATGGTGTGGCTATTTTGGGAAACAGTGGCAATTCCTCAAATGTTAAACAGCGTTGGCACATAACCCAGCAGTTCTTCTCCTCGGTATAGACTCGAGAGATAAACACATGTCCACATAGAAACTTGCACACAAATGTTCATAGCAGCATTATTCGTAACAGTAAAAATGACGCAAATGTCCATTAACTGAAGAATGGATAAACAAAGTGTGGTATATCCATACAATGGCATATTATTCAGCCATAAAAGAATACAGTATTAATACATGCTACGACATGGATGAACCTTGAAAACATTATGCTACGTGAAAGAAGCCAGAAGCAAATGACCACATATAAATCCATTCTTATGAAATGTTCAGAATGGGGAAATTGATAGTGACAGAAAGTAGGTAAGTGATTGCTTAGGGCTGGGGAAATGAGGGCCAGAAGCAGTATAAAGGGTATGTGGTTTTCTTTTTGAAGTCATGAAAATGTTATAAAATTGATTTTGGTGATGGATGTACAACTCTGATATACTGAAAATCACTGAATTACACATTCTAAATGGGTGAAGTATATGGTATGTGAACTATATTTCAATAAAACCAAAAATGAAGGATTTAAAGCGAATAAGTGCTCGAGGATGACAAGGACAGGAGAGGATACAACATAAGAGGCCAACACATTTTTGAAAGATGGAAACCCAGGTAGCTGACTCAGCAAAGCAGAAAAAGCACCTGCAAGCCAGTTCACACCGCAAAACCCTGGAAGACAAATGGCATGGTGGGTTACTTGCTATAAATATGGCTCTTTGAAATTTTGATCCTTTTTTTTATACTGTATGTGATTTTTAAAAATTGGGAGGGGTGCTGTTTTCCAGTATTATGTAAAACGCGGTTGAAATGTCAGCATGCTTCAAATATGGACAGAGGATCCCAGGTTCTTGTCTGGGACAGAACCTGAGACCATTGTTGTAAAGTTGGCATCACACACTATTGGGGTCTGGCTGTGGCAACTGTGGGAATCAATGCCAAAAATCTCAAAAGTTATGTAAAACTCAAGACAATATAGTCAATGGTCCATTTTTAAAATGTATTAATTTGAAAGTAATTAAACTTATAGAAAAGTTGCATGGATGGTAAACAACAGTATATCCTTTACCTGTTTTTAACATTTTGACCCATTTGTAATCTCTCTCCTCTCTGTCCCTCTCCCTCCCTCCTTCCCTTTCTCTGTCTCTGTCTCTCTCTCCACACACACACACACACACACACACACACACACCACACATGGAAAATACACATACATTCTTGAATATTTGGAAATACATCTCATACAACATGCGTTTTCTCCGTGAATATTTAATTGTGTATTTTTCTATGATGACACCACTGCTGGGAATGCCGTGGCATTATCGTAGCTCACAACAACCTCAAACTCCTTTTCTCAAGTGACCCTCTTGCTTCAGCCTCCTGAGTAGCTGAGACTACAGGCATGTGCCACACTGGGCTAATTTTGTTGTTTAGTAGAGACGGGGTCTCCACTCTTGCTCAGGCTGGTCTCGAACTTCTGAGCTCAATTAGTCCTCCTGCCTTGGCTTCCCGCAGTGCTAGGATTACAGGCATGAGCCACCATGCCCAACCTTCCTTGTGTATTTCTTGATTTTAAAAAAAAATTCTCATACATATTCAATCATCCCCTGGAAATTTATCAATGTAAATTTAGCCTTGACATTTAGCATTGGTGTAACACTTTTAACTAATCCTGTATCCATATTCCAATGTTGTCAATTTATCCACTAATATCCTTTGTGGTTGTTTAAAAAAATATCTGTTACAAGATCCAATCTAGAATTATATCTTAGTTTAGTTGTCATTTGTCTTTACTTTCCTTTAATCTGGAACAGTTTCTCAGCCCTTCTATCTTTTTTCTTTTTTTTTTTTTTGGCATGGCTATTTTTAAAGAATATATTCAATGAGCCATTTTTATATAGTCTTCCTACTTGGAAATTTTTTGGTGGTGCTTAACTTGCTCAGACTTTAAAGGAAGTTTTTATAAATGTGAGTGAGTCCTAGGGACCTTAGAGGTCAGGACCAGACTTGTTATAAACAAACATACAAAACAAAAAAAAAGAATACCAGAGATGCATGGCTGTATGGAGAGATTTTTCTGGACAGAGAGACAGCAAGGGAGGGTAGGTGAGAGAGGGCAGGTTTGACATGTACGTCCTTTTCGGTAGAGAAAATAGGGAAGCCGTGGATGCAGGAGAGGACAGGTGAAGAAAGGGGCTCTCATTACTGGAAAACCCTCACCACATGGGACGGAAAGTAAAGGGCCAGTGTATGGGGCCCCTTGACCCCTGCTGCACTTCCAGGATGGAAGCAGCAGGTCCCGGGCACCTGTGGGAGCTGTGACTCTCCACGAATGAAACACGAGCCCCCATGTGGGAGGAGCTCAGCACTCCCATCCCAGTGGGGATTATCTGCATGCAAATGAACCGTGTGTGTCTGGGGCCAGACCGCATGCCTCAGACTCAGTGAGGGAGCAGTGCAATGAAATGACACAGGGCTTAACATCAGCATTCTAGAACCTAAATAAGGATGTGTGCATTTAATATAACTGCTAAATGACTGGCTAGCATGAGGAGAGAACACAAATACATATACACCATCAACACTTGTTTTAAAAAGTATAGAGGAATCAGTAAGAATTGTAGTGAAAAGTTAGGAAGTAGGTGGGAAAAAATCATAACACCTTTCATGGAGAAAGTAACCACAGGTGTGATTCAAAACAAAAGGCATTATTAAATACAATTTCAATTGTGTTCATTGGAGGTTACATTATGCTAAAGAGAAGGCTGCTCCCTAAGTCAGGATGGGTCTGGTTGTGAGGGTTGCTCAATTGCTCTGTAAACTTGAGGTAGAATTATAGAATGTTGGGAAGGCAGGAGGGAGTTAGGCAGAGAGAAGAAAGAGGGAGTGGCAGGAAGAACATTGTGTGGGTGGAGGGGGCTGGATTTGAGAGCTCTTAGTGATAGAATAGCGTAAAAGGGATTTTGGGAGAAAGAATTCCTAAAGGTTTTTCAAATGATTTGCCATGGGTGTGCCATGCCCTTGTCCCCTTGTTGTCCAGGCTACTCTGCCCTGCAGTGATTGGTGACATGGATCCTTCTGAGGCAGTAGAGAGGGGTGGACTGCTGCGGAGTGTACTTCTGGTTGTGCACAGGTGAAACAGCACTGCATGTGGGAAAGCTGTAGTTGAGGCCAGTGTAGATACTGAGTATGTAAGTCCCTGGGCACATCCGACTTTCAAAGACTGTATGGGGCCAACAGAAGAGAGAGGAGTAAGAGCTGAAGGTCACAGTCCAGTTGAGGGGGAAGAGAGAGAGGAGTCAGAGCAGGAGGCTGCAGTCCAGCTGGGGAGGGAGGGAGAGAGGAGTCAGAGCAGGAGGTCACAGTCCTGTAGGGAGGCAGGGGCTTCATCAGGTGATTCCATCGACCCAGGGTCCTAAGTGCCAGGATAGAGACTGTGCAGGGCTGGAGGGAGCACGGGGCGGTGAGCAGAGAGGACAATCAGGAATCATTTAGTGATTTTCTCTAATTTTAAATTTATTAAAGTGATAGAATACATGAACATTTGATTACTTTTTAAAAAATCAATAGAATTCATATGATCTAGGCCTCCGACTGCCCAACTTTCCTCCTTATAACTGATGTTCTTTTCAAATTTAAAATGGAAGCAATGCATGGAGAGTCATCTCTCCTTAACTTTGGCTGTGCATGGAGGAGGAGGAGTATAGTAGGTAAACTTTAGGGTCCTGCAGCAATTCTTGCAGAACTAGAGAAAGCAGAAACTACCAGGAGGCTTCCACTACCTCTGAGCAGAGAGACTGGGTTAAGGAAAAGGGGATGAAATGATAACTGATGCTGGGGGCCCGGAGAATGCGAGGCCTCACTACAGAAGGGGTCAGGGTAGGACTGTCCTTCCGCACAGCAGTCTCGGGGCCTGGCTGGAGTGTCTAAGCCATCTGGACTTAGAATGGGCTTGTGAGTTCTGTAGGGATGGGAGAGTTTAACTTGCCGATGAAATACTTTGCATGAAGCCTGTCCAGTCTGCACAATTCAGGACATTGCTTCATGGTTCCATACCATTGTAAGGAGTAACAGATATGACCTGTATTTCACGTGGGTTTCATAGGTAGGAAGCACTTTACACATTTGCTCATGGCATCTTTCAACACTCAACCTGATTGTTAGACCATTTCTTAGATGGGAAGCCTGAGGTTCACATTGCATACTATTAATACTTCACCCAAGCCAAGCACGGTGGCTCACGCCTGTAATCCTAGCACTCTGGGAGGCCGAGGCAGAAGGATCGTTTGAGCTTAGGAATTCGGGACCAGCCTGAGCAAGAGTGAGTCCCCCGTCTCTACTAAAAATAGAAAGAAAATTAGCTGGACAACTAAAAATATATAGAAAAAATTAGCCGGGCATGGCGGCGCATGCCTGTAGTCCCAGCTACTCGGGAGGCTGAGGCAGGAGAATCACTTGAGCCCAGGAGTTGGAGGTTGCTGTGAGCTAGGCTGACGCCATGGCACTCTAGCTCGGGCAACACAGTGAGACTCTATCTCAAAAAAAAAAAGAAAACTTCACCCCTAGTCACAGCCAAAGTGTCACGGATCATGGTTAGTGTTGCTTTGTGATGAGTTTGATAGATGGACTTGAAATTGGCAGATACAGAGTTTAGTTATATATTTTCAAGTTCAAAAGTTATAAGCACCAATGTAGAAGTAAGAATTACTAGTTCATCAGGAAATGGCTAGGTCATTCCACACCTGGCCACGTGCACAGAGCATGCCTGTCTGCGAATGTACATGACAGGCACGTGCTAGGTCAGCAGTGACGACAATCTGACTGCAGCCACAGACTCAGAGCTTTCTATACACGTCTTCCTCGGTGCCGGCATCTTGACTACACTTCTCCAGACGCTGGCATGGAAACCCCTGGCCAGAACGGAACATCTATGGTGATTTGGGGATCATTTTTTAGGATATAGCCATGGACTTCACCCAAAAAGACTGGGCCTTGCTGAACACGCCCTAGAAAAAGCTGTTCATGGATGTGAAGCTGGGAGACATGAGCAATCGGGTCTCCACAGGTGCCTGTCAACATTCGTTTATTAACAACAAACATCAAGAAGAGCTTCCCGGTATCCCTCCATGCCGCTGGTGGGGGTGGGGATGAGCAGTTGCTCAGTGGGTGTAGAATTTCAATTTTGCAAAGATGAAAAAGTTCTATAGATCTGTTGCACGAGAACATGCATATAGTCAATATTAGCATACACAACACCTAAAAATAGGTAATCGGTAAATTTTATATGATGTGCTTTTTTACCACAATAAGAAAGACCCTTAAAATGACACCTCAGTTCATTATTTTTCAATGTACCTCAGGGTTATAATCAATGTACTGGTTAAGAAAGAAGTCACTGCTCTGAAAGGTATCCAGAGCTCATCAGGTAGCTCCTGTCCCATCCCCAGCTGTCCTGATGAAGCTTTCCCTTACAGAAAATGTTTAAGGTTAGGGTTAGGGTTAGGGTTGGGGGTTAGGGTTTAGGGTTAGGGAAGCATACATGTTAATAAATGAACAACCTGCTGTTTTCTTTCAGTGAATTGAAGTATTTCACAAGCGTATGCCTTTACATTAAGACCTACCCACCTCCTGCGAAAACATGTTTGTCTCTTAGTAGCTTTAAGGCCTAGTGCAGTACCTGGTTATAAAACACAAATGCAAGCATACTTGTGAAATATGCATTTTTATCTGATTTATTTTAGTGAATGGAAGAGTTCGAGAAGGAACTTGTTTGAGCAATATGAACTAACCATTTGTGGGGAAAACATTTCTCTTTGCCTATTTGTTGCTATGAGGTGAACATGAATATATTTCTCTGGTATACAAAGGGAATCATAATTGTCAACAAATGAACAAAAGCTGTTTCTTTCAGTGAATTGAAGTGTTTGCCAAGGAAATATCCTTTTATTATGATCTAACTCACTTGCTGTGAAAAAATGTTTCTTCTCCATGCTCCCTCTGAAGGTGCTAGAGAATGATCTGATCCAGCCTCTTTCCAGGTTCTGGTAGTTTCTTGGCTTGTGACAGTAAAGCTCCAATCTTTGCAGACCTTCTTCCCTGTGTGCATATGTGTCCAAATTCCACTTTTTATAAGGTCACAATCATAGCAGAAGGCTAGTCCTAATGACTTCATCTTAACATGATCATCTGCAAAGATCGTATTTCCATCTAAGTTCACATTCACAGGTACTGGAGTTAGGACTTCAACACATAAATTTTGGGGAACACAATTCAACCCATAACAAGGTCTCTGCCTCTGCTAGTGATTTCTGCATCCTTACCTGACCCAGGTACCATGGCCCCTCCCAGGGCAACCCATCCCCCTCCTGGGTGCCCCAGGCAGATCACAGCAGGGCCTGATTGCTGGGCTTGGGGTTGGTGCTGGGGTCCTTTGCCCAGTGATCACTGGGCAGAGACCATTGTAGGGTTTGAATGCTGAAGTTTTGAAGGTAGGGTAAAACCGAGGCCCATCTTTGGGCACTAAGCCATAAGGAGCCCCTGTCCTGGGGGAATCTCTTGTTCCCTATGTTCTGGGCAGGAAGAAATACTTGCAGCCCAGGCCCCCAAAGGGAAAAGCCCTTTCTGGCTCAGATAGGCATTTCTCTTGCCCTGTGTGCCTACAGGGCCCCTGAGGTTTTGTGGGGAGACTCAGCAGATCCAGATCTTGGTCAGCAGGGGCAAGGCAGGTCTCAGAATGTATCTTTAGTGTCCAGAGTGGGAGGGTTGTGGAGGGAAGCAAATGCAGCATCCTCAGCTCTAACCAAGTATAAAATACTACCATGAATCCACTTCCCGGAGGTGACCTCTGGAGCACCTCAGGCTGATGTATTTATAACAGCGTCTGCGTGGCTTGTGAGTCTTCTTGTGGGATCTGGGCCACCTTGCAATCAGACATCAAGTACTTGGAATTATTCTGCGTAGAATATTTCTATTAAATTCCATTTCCTTATTCATGTATTTATACAAGTATGGACACATGCATGGTTACTTTAAGCTTTAGTTATTCTCCAGTTCTACAGTATTTTTTTGCTCAATTCTTTTCTGCTTTGGGCAGTGGGAGCTCTTTCCATTGTCTCCTGTTTTCCTTTGTCATAATTCTATCCTTTTTTCCTGAGTGCTTCCTTACTTTCTGATATTTCAGGATCATCCTGGCTCATATATCTGCTGTCCCACTCCTAGTATGAGCCATGTCTTCAAAGAGCCCTGGTTCCTTTTATTAGAGAAGGGTATTAAAAATTCACATCTGGCAGCTAAATGTGTTCATTGCATCTTGGCCCTCACAGCTGACAACACAAGGAAGTATATGTATATTTTATAAGTATAAGTATAAGTATATTTTAACCTACATAAATATCCCTATTTACAAGGTTTTTATATGGAACTGTTTGTGCCTATATTAAGGTAAACGTGAGTTTATACTGATGTCTCGAACTCTGACCTGTTATGACATGAATCACTCTAGCCTCCTCCCCTTGCTAATCTGTAACCTTCCACTTCAACAGTGAGAAACCTGGCTCCCACCATCTTCCACTTATGTAAGTCATTGTTCCATTTGAGATATAGATATAGTGGTTTTAAGATTGTTAACTATTGCCCCCATTGGAAAGAACTTTATAAATAGAATCCGGTGTTGAAGTATGGTTCATTTGCCTCTAGCCTAGAGATTCCACTCATTTCCAAAATTACTTAGATCTGCTCCATTTGCCCTACATCTTCAGTGAGTTTTTTCATACATTTGTGTCTTAGTTCATTTTGTTTTGCTATAACAGAATACCTGAGAATACAAATTACCTCAGTAAGTTCTAAAGAAAATAGATTTATTTATCTCATGATTTCAGTGGCTGTAACATCCAAGATTGGGCATCTGCATCTGGCGAGGGCCTCAGGCTGTGTCATCTTATGGTGGAAAGTGGAAGTAAGGCAAGTATGTGCAGAGACCACATGACCAGAGAGAATGCCAGAGAGAGAAACCAAGGCAGCCAGAGTCTTTAATAACCTGTTCTTGGGGGAACTTACTCATGTCTCAGTATGGGACAGCGTTAATCTATTAATGAGGGATCCACCCCCATGATGTAAAGACCTCCCACTAGGCCCCATCTCCCCAAACTGCCACACTGGGGATGAAATTTCAACACGAGTTTTGGTGGGGACAAACTACATCCAAACCATAGGAGTTTATAACACAGTTTGATTCTTTGTCCCATCATGCATTCTGTGCCAGGATACTCCATATCTTGAATAATGTAACTTGATTTGAATAGATTTTGATGTATTCTTTAGGCTGTGAAATTGTGTTTTGACACATGTACAGTGGCAGGTGTGTGCCATTAAAATATCACATAGGATACTTTAAACCCCTACCCCATGCAGCCACTGGTTTGCCATCTGTGTAGTTTTGCCTTTTCCAGAGTCTCATTAAATGGGGTCATACAATGTGTATCCTCCTCAGACTATGTTCTTCCACTGAGCAACATGCAAGTAAGATTCATCCATGACGGTTGATTCCTTTCTATGGCTGAATAGTGTTCCATTGTGTGGATGTGCCCCAATTAGGTTATGCAATTTTGTAAGAAAAACTTTCCTCTTCTAACTTTGCTCAGTGTTGGGACGCCTGCAAATTAACTGACAATAGATAGCTTAATAGGAGGGACAATACTTGGCATTTTGTCCCACAAGTATCACTGTGGGACCAGGACAAAGGCACCAGAAGGCAGGAACCAGTTCACAAAGTGGCAAAAATAGCTCAAAGACAACGGACAGGACTAGAATCTGAGCACCCATGAGGGTTAGAGTTTTCCTTTGAAACATAAAATTTCTCTCTACAGGAACCCTCATTTTTGATCACAGATAATTAAAGTCAGATTATTCTTGTTTTCAAAGTAATCTTAATTTTGTTAAATATTCCCTGATTATTTATATAATTGCAGCAAGAATGGTACTGACTGCACAGGTCTCTTGAAGTTTGCTTTGCTGAAAGTTTTCATAAGGAATCTCAGATTGGACTTTTAAAAGTCTTATTGAGGCTAGAAGCCAAGCCAAGACCCTAATATCAGATGTCAACTGCAGTACCTGTAGCTTTTGGTGAATTCCTCTTTTCTTGAAGTCCCCCAAATATCTCAAGATTCCCAGGCCTGTCAGGCAATGGCCTTCCTTACTCACCTGTCAGGCTGGCAACTCTGTAATCCAGGTATCAGGCTGGTTTTTGTCAGAGGGATTTGTAAGTATTGGCTCCATAAATCAAGCTTAGCTCTTTAAAATTGTCTGGTCCTAGGTGATCCTTCCTAGCGTATAAATTTTTAGTGTTATAACAGCCATGTTTTTAATTATTTTCGCTGTTGTGGATAGTCTCTTGGTGTGTGTGTTAAAACTAATCCTCCAACCCAAGGTCACTGAGCTTTTCTTTTATATTTTCTCCTAGAACCTTCATTGTTTTGCATTGTAATTTAAGTCTGAGGACTCTTTTCAGTGAATTTTTGTGTACGTTGTAATGTATATGTCTACATTTATCTAATTCCCTATGTTTTCCACTTCATTTTCCCCTCCCTCACCATTTTCGTAAAACACACAGTATAGTGAGTCCATCTCAGTTTGAATTTCCAAATCCTGGCACTGAATATGCTGAACTCAGAATTTAACTGGTTCCGCAGCACAGCCGTGAGGGGGCGCTCGCTGCACCGCCCCGTGAATGCTGAAGGCTGCAGTGCCCAGGACGGCGAGCACTGAGCTGACGGCCCAGAATGACCTCTGGGTCTGCGCCCTGCGTGGGGCGAGGTGCGCCTGCGTGAGGCGACGCAGCGCCTACGTGAGACCAGGCGCGCCTGCATGGGGCGACGTGCGCCTGCGTGAGACGATGTGGCACCGCCCCCTTAGCCGCATCCCTGCTAGTGAGTGAAACCTCTCGGTGCCCAGATCTGAGGCCCTGAGGGCGAGTGAGGCCTTCCCGTATCCAGACCTGAGGCTACTGTGAGTGAGATCTTCCCGTACGCAGACCTGAGGCCCCGAGGGTGAGTCTGACCTTCCTGTCCCAGCCCCGGGGGCACCGCCTTCCTGTCCACAGCCGCCTGCCGAGGGGCCGCCAGTCCTCAGACACCCGTGAGGGGCTCCGTGGAAATTTGGAAATGGGGAACCCACAGTTTCCACCACACCGAGGTCCCCCACGCCCAGGACGTGGTGGCCACAGGTGTGACGACCACGCGGTGGCCTCTCCACGCGGATGTGGTATCAGACTCTCACCCCAGCGCTTGGCTGCACCGTTGTGCTGAGCTGGATGTGGGTCTCTCTGCCTTACTGACAGGGTGTTGATGTGATTGTTTATAAATGTAGTTTCCTTCCAATAATTTCATACTTCCAGGGAACGTGCAATCGCAGCACAGAGTACTCACTGTCCTGCCTTCAGAGTCCCCAGCGTCATTGCTGTGAGAGATTTTCTACTTCACAGTAAGTACTTGCGTGTGTTTTACCGTGTGTTTTACAGCAGCAACACTCTCCCAGGTGACCACCATTAACCTCCAAATCAGGAAATACACGTTTCTCCGTGACAGTCCAATCCGCTAGGCCCACTTCACTGCCTTCCCCAACTGGGAGAAAAATGTATCTTTCCCTTTGGTTGCAGTTTTCTTTTTCTGGAACTGTTTCTGAGACTGTCCCTCGGTCTCCCAGCCTTGGCAGATCTAAAGAGCAGAGATGACTCCAAAGTGGGTCTGGGCAGTGTTTCCTCCTGAGCAGACGCAGACCCTGCATTCCCAGCAGGAACGCCCTCATTTATGCTGTGCTCTCTCAGTGTAGCCCACCAGGAGCAGCACAGATCCCCCACCCCACTGGTGATGTCACCCTGATAATGGCAAACACCACTTTACAGACTCAGATCTCATCACGTCACTCTCCTGGTTAAGAACTTTGCCACTGGTTTCCTACTGGCCTTGGAAAAGCAACACAGGACTGACCATGCCCTCCAGACTCTGATCACTGCTGGCTGCTGCCCTCTCCCATGCAGTTCACCGCAACTGCCTGCAATGTGCTCTGCTCTCACTTTCAGGGGCACAGCAGGTTTCGGTGTCTCAGGATTTTTATCCAGGTTCCCTCAACGCATCCACCAAGTGGACACGCTTAGCAAATTTTCTAAAGGTTTGTCCAGCTAGATCCTTAAAGTCACGGCAGTTTGTAGTATCTAACAGTAGAAAAATTCATAACAGGATTTTTCAAAAGACAAAAAAAAATATTATTTGGTAATCATTTGTGAGAATCACCTTCAATTTATATATAAATCAAGGAAATAGTAGCTAAAAACAGAGTTCGTATTTGGGTAATTTGTAAAGGAAAATTAAATCTCACTGCCAAATGAAAGGCAAATGGCCCAATTGATCATGGAAATTTCATAAGAATTTACTGAACCACATGTTACCTTGCTGTACTCTCTAGCTGCGTGTGTGTGCATGTGTGTGTCCACCAGTTGTGAGGTATTTCAGGTTTAAACACTTATGTTTACATCACCAATTGATATAGTTAAATGATAAAGTCCTAGTCCATATTATGACAATGTGTATAAATATTTGAAGCAGCTTTTAAAGTTTCACCATTTGAACCATTTTTAAATATATAATTCAATGGAATGTAGTACATTGGCAGTGTTGTGTAACCATCTATTAATAGTTTGAGGGTTTTTTTGTTTTTTGTTTTTTTTTTAACCTCTGAAGGAAACTCAGAACCCATTACAAAGTCACTTTCCTTTCCCTGTCCCCCAAACCCCTGGCAACAACTAATCTACTTTTCATCTCTGTGGATTTGTCTGCTCCGGACATTTTATATAATGGACTCATATAATATGTGG
>NW_012151975.1:59095-60523 GCF_000956105.1 Propithecus coquereli | reverse complement strand
CTGGGTTGTTTCACTTAGCATAATGACTCAAGGTTCATCCATGTTGTCACATATGTCAGAATTTCCTCATTTTTAAGGCTGAATTATATTTCATTGTGTGGATGAACCACATTCTGTTTATCTACTCATCTGTCAGTGGACACTTGTGTTACTTCCATCTTTTGGCATAGTGAATAATGCTGCCGTGAACATGGTGTTCAAGTCCTTGCTTTCAGTTCTTTTGAGTATATACCCAGAAGTGGAATCACTGTGTTGTAAGTTAATTCCATGCTTAATTTTTGAGGTACTGCCATATTGTGTTCCATAGCAGCTGCTCCATTTTACTTTTCTTTTTCCTTTTTATGGCAGAATAATATATCAGGTTATGATATACCTAATTTTGCTTATCCATCCATCCATTGATAGACATTTGGGTTGTCTGCACCTTTTGGCTGTTGTGAACGGATCTGCTATAAATATTCATGTAGAAGTTTTTGTTTGAACACTTGTTTTCTAATCTTTGGAGTATATGCCTCAGAATGGAATTTTTGAGCCACGGTAATTCTTGTAAATGTTTGAGGAAATATTAAAATATTTTACACATAGGCTGTACCATTTTGTGTTTCCACAATCTGTTTAAAGCTTTCCAATTTTTATGCATCCTTGCCAAAATTTATTTTTAATTTTTTTATTACAGGCTTTTTGTGTGTGTGTCAGTGGGGATTACACATATCATTATGGTTGTAATGTGAATTTCCATAATAACTAATAATGTGTAGCATCTTCTTATGCACTTGCTAGCTATTTGCTTGTCTTGTTTTGTGAGGTGTGTATTTTAAGTTCTTCATCAATTTTGTAATTGGGTTGTTTGTGTTTTTCCTGTTCAGTCTTAAGAGTTAGGTGGAACAGGATGGCTGGACTGGGCTGAAGTTGTGTCTTTCCCTCTCCCCATGTGGAAGGCTAGTGGTGCCTGGAATTGAGGACTTTTTCCTTTGCCCCTGTGGAAGGTTAGAGGGAGCTGCAGTTGGGTATTTCCCTCCTCTCACATGGAAGGCAAGAGCCACCTAGAACTGGGCATTCCCCCTACCCCAGATATATTAGGCCCTGGTCAAAGCTAAGCATGTTAGGGTCTGGTCAGTCATTTCTCCTGAGAGCAGACCTTGTTAAGAAAAACAAAATGCTATGTTTTCTTTCAAAATGGTTCCTTTTCTCCTCTCCTGACAGAATCAGGTACAGTTGTCCACACTGAGCCTCCAGCAGTTCATCAATTACAGTTCAGGTTTTCCTACCTCTTAATTGTTTCCTGCAAAGGTTTCTATGATTCTCTGTATCTGGCTCTCTGTCTCTCCAATTTTGGGGGCAGCCCTTTGTTCTGTGACCTCACTTCTCCGATGGATCTGTGCAGAGTTGTTGATTTTTCAGTGTTTTCCTTTTTATTTGTTGTTAGCA
>NW_012151975.1:47067-47281 GCF_000956105.1 Propithecus coquereli | reverse complement strand
GGGTGGGGACAGGAGTATATAGGACTCTCAGTATTTTCCATTCAATTTTTCTGTAAACCTAAAATTGCTGTAAAAAATAGTTTATTATTTTTTAAAAAATTTTGTACACACACATATACTCCGAGTGGAAAGCAGATATATTTATATCACTAGATTGGACTGTCTTTTGGTACAAAATATACCCAGTAATGCTTTGCTTTGTGGCTTGAATTTA
>NW_012151975.1:45396-47017 GCF_000956105.1 Propithecus coquereli | reverse complement strand
GGTTGAAAATAAAATGTAAATGTGATAAAATGGTAAATGTTATTATATATATTTCATCATAGTATTTTTAAATTTTTAATGTAAATGCAAATACATTTTAAGAACTGAGAAGTCTTACAGTCTCCCTTTTTTTCCTCCCCACATTTAAGCAATAAGCATCATCTTTCCAACGAGGTCAAAACTTGGAAGGAAAGAACCCTTAAAAGAGAGGCTCACAAAGAAGTAGCTTGTGAGAATTCTCCAAAGTCTCCTAAAGTGACTGGAACAGCTTCTAAAAAGAGACAGATTACACTTTCTCAGTGTAAGGAACAGAATTTACCAGATCCCATGCCAAAGGAGTCACCAAAATCTTGGTTTTTTGATAGCCGATCAAAGTCTCTACCAGCACCTCATCCAGTTCACTATTTTGATAACTCAAGTTTAGGCCTTTGTCCAGTTAGGTAACGTTTGTCCAAGGCACAGCAGTGAAGTTCAGTCACTTTTACCCCAAGTAAGTTCCTTATTTTTTCCCTTAAACCCTCAGTTTTCTCCAAAGGTAGTCAAGGAACTGTCTCAAGGACATGAAGACACTACCCTAAAAACAAAATAACTTTTACTGTAAAAGTCTCTTACCAATTCAATGGGCCAGTATATCTAGTAGCATTACATTCAGTTTACACGAGGCAGATCATAGACTTGCATTATTTACTTATTCGTGCAATCAACAAAATTTCTTGGGCCCTACTATGTGTTACATATTAGACTCTGATGGTGCCTTGATAAGCAAACCCAGATGTAGTCCCCACCTTCAGAGCTTACAGTCTAATGGGAGGTACAGACAGTAATCAAATACTCAAAACAAAAGAAAGTGAAATTCTAGCGGTGCAGAAGGCTGTGAGGCATACTGTAGGTATTTGTTTTAGGAATATTGGAGGGTCTTCCTTGAGGAGGGGGACTGAGATCTGAAAGGCTAATATGAGTTAGCTTAACAAAGAGGGGAGGGGAAATTATCTCAGGCAGAGGGAACAGTGACAACTTCAGAGTAGGAGGAAACACGCCCAGGGGAAGGCTTGGAAGAAATATGGTGTGGCCAGGGCACAGCAAGCACAGGCTTCTGTGGCTGAAGTCAGTGAGGCCAAAGAGTAAGAGCTGGGCATGCGGGACTTTTATAAATTATACAAAGGAATTTTTAATTTATCCTCAGAGCGTATAGAGGAAGCCTTCAAAAGATTTTAAGCAATGGCAAGAGAGCACGAGTTATAAATTTTGAAAACATCGCCTCATCTCTAAGATGACCGACAAATACTGGGAGTAAGTTTATGACATGGTTTAAACAAGACATGATAGTAGTATGGACTTGCAGTGGAGACGGAGAGAAGTGGACAGAGGATGCAAGGCACCTGAATGAACGAAGCAGTGGGGAGGGATCAATGACCACTCCCAGCTCTGCAGGGGGCACTCCACAAAAGTGGGGATCTTGCAGGAGAAAGCTCTGCAACGGTGGGTTTCTGTCGTCTTTCTCACCACATAGCATCTGTATGTGCCCAGATGTGCACCTCTGTGACAGTGTGTCTGCCTATAAAAGTGTACCCTGTTACGCAACTGTAGAAATCTAAGGCAGCAAGATTGTGCATCAAGAAAG
>NW_012151975.1:42584-43797 GCF_000956105.1 Propithecus coquereli | reverse complement strand
TTAAAGGATTGCAGAGCCTGTATCCTCTTAACTTTCTAGTCCTAATCTACCTTTTGCTGTAATAAGTACAAAAGTTCTTTTCTTTTCTGTTAACCTAGCCACCCCAGTCCCTGTAAGTACTCCAAATTGGTTGGTTTACTGTAGACTTTGTTCTCCATTGCACCTCGCTTCCAGCTGGAAGAACCTTACAGATCATTTGTTGTACCTCTTTATTTTAGATGTGAAGTAACAGTATCAGAGTTTCTATCAAAGTTTCCTAAACCTGGAGTCCCCACAGATACATAAAGAATGTAAGAGTGAACTTCATGCGATCTATAAAACTTTTGAAATTTTTTTGTGGACTTTTCTGTGTGGATTTATTTTTCTAGGATACTAGGGTTCGTACTTTCTTTTGTCGCATTCCTAGAGCAGTCTGTGACCGCATAAAAGTTCAAAGATTATGGTTTTGTAGATTATTTGCTATTACTTTTATATCATATTACTTTGAAAAACAACTTAGCACGCTGTGCAAGTTTATAGGACAGTTAAAGTGATTTAAAGGCATTCTTGAATCTTTGGTAAGGAGATTCATTCAAAGGGAGAGATTATTAATTGCATCATATCCATTGTTGTAAAATCTGTGCATTGGATATTTTTTTCCTCTGCTAACATAGTTCCATAGGAGTTCACTAGGACTAAGGGGAAATTGTCTTTTCCTATAATTTTTCCCCCAGACCTGTCCATTCGGAATCTGGCTTCTCCTTTTCACCCTTATCTAAACAAGACACTAACAGGCACAGGTTTAATTCTTTATGATATTTGTTCCTCCACTAAACACACATAACGCGAAGTAGTGGATAATTTCACCTGGATAATAACAGTACTTTAGAGCCATGAAAAATATAATCAGTTGTCAGGTGTACAACGTAGTACAGTGTTGCTTGAGTTTGGATGTTCATTTCCTTCCTCAGTTTTGGGAAGTTTGGGACCATTATTTCTTCCAGCTGGCACTCTGTCCCTTTATTCTCCTTTTGAAACCCCCATAATGTGTATATTCGTCCTGAATGATGTCCCACCATGGTCCCTTAGGCTTTCTTCTCTTTTCTTCATGCTTTTTTCTTTTTGCTTCTCTGGCTCGATAATTTCAAATTACCTGTCTTCAGGTTTGCTTAATTCTTGATTAAATCTGCTGTTGAATCTCTAGTGAATTTTTCCATTCAGTTATTGTATTCTT
>NW_012151975.1:41477-42534 GCF_000956105.1 Propithecus coquereli | reverse complement strand
TTATCCTGAGAGAATATAGAGGAAGCCTTCAAAAGATTTTAAGCAATGGCAAGAGAGCACGAGTTATAAATTTTGAAAACATCGCCTCATCTCTAAGGTGACTGACAAATACTGGGAGTAAGTTTATGACATGGTTTAAACAAGACATGATAGTAGTACGGACTTGCAGTAGAGACGGAGAGAAGTGGACAGAGGATGCAAGGCACCTGAATGAACGAAGCAGTGGGGAGGGATCAAGGACCACCCCAGCTCTGCAGGGGGCTCTCCACAAAGGTGGGGAGACTTGCAGGAGAAAGCTCTGCAACACTGGGTTTCTGTCATCTTTCTCACCATGTAGCATCTATTATGTGACCAGGTGTGCACCTCTGTTTGTGACAGTGTGTCTGCCTATACAAGTGTACCCTGTTATGCAACTGTAGAAATCTAAAGCAGCAAGATTGTGCATCAAGAAAGGCAGCTTCCAAATCATTTACAGCCTTGAGCAAAGGTTCCAGAATTTATGAGACATCTACTTGGTGACTAAGAAGAAATCGGTCCATTCTCATCAACCACACATCAGAATTCGATCAAGTTGGCAGTGTGAAAGTGCTCTTAGGGAGATTGGCATAAAACTGTTCAGAAACAATGTTTGCACTGTTCTCTTCATTGAATAGTGTTTAACAAACGTTTAAGGACCCTCTATTGGCTGCCACTTACATGGAACTTTTGCTGTACATTCACCATTTTAAAATACTCTCTAGAAAAAATTGGGAAACCTTTATAATCAATTCTTTTTTAAGAGGGTCTCACTGTTGCTTAAGCTGGCCTCAATCTCCTGAGCTCAAGCGATCCTCCCACCTTAGTCTCCCAGGTAGCTAGGACTATAGGCATGAACCATTGCGCCAGCTATAATCACCTTTTGATTCTATCTGATAGTGCCAGAGGCCTGTGTATAATATGAATTCATCTGAATGCAAGTAAAAATATTTGAGCAATATATGGATCTCCCTGGTACTATTTTTAGGTGAAATAAATAAAAGTAGGCTGGAGGAATACATAAATCAAAAACTGACCAGTT
>NW_012151975.1:37413-38333 GCF_000956105.1 Propithecus coquereli | reverse complement strand
GCTTGCGTAGGGGTGCGAGGCAAATTAGTGACAGACATGGCACTGACCGCTGGCTCCCTGGCTGTGGGGTTGGGAAGCCCCCGCTCAGGTTGCTCAGGAGCCCTCCGGGCCCCAACCCTCAAGAGAGGCAGCTCACTCCCTAGTGGGATCTCAGCACTTCACTGTCCCTGACAAGGTGGGAATGACCTCCACCTGCCCCTTCACACATCGGTTCCTATTCTGCTCCTCCTCATCAAGAGAGCTAGGGAGGGATAGCCTGGGTCTCTATCAGGGAGGGAGGAGGAAGGAATGCTGGCTGCAGCTGTCTGCCAGATCTACAAAGTCTAGGGACTCCCCAGACTCCTGCGGCTGTTGTTTTACAAGCCTAAGTTTTGCATTAACCACATTCTGTTCTATATACATACTTTTCAGGTTCCCACCTGGAATAAACCTAACACAAGGGTATGGGAACGGCTTGTCTTGTGTGCCATGTGGGCTGGGGGTGCACTGCCAGGAGGGCTTAAAAGAAAATGTGAACTTCTGTAAGTTGTGTTTGGGCCCTGTTTCCAATTCCAGTGTGGATTCATGTAAAGAACGGGGTAAAGATCCAGACAAATACTTTGCAGGATGAGGCAAATAAACCCTCCTGAGGTTGGGGTTAGGGCTGGGTGAGGTTTCAGGAGGCTGCAAGAGTTCAGGGTACATTTAGAGATGAGAAGTTAGAGCTAGAGTCAGGGAGAATGAAGTAATATCTAGATAGGTGGTTGAGGCTTGGTTTGGGATTAGGTTTGAGGATTAGGGTGGGACAAAGTGTCAGACTATGCAACAAAGGCAAAGAAGGGTTCAGGAGAGTGTTAAAAATTAATGTTTGATTCAGGGTTAAATTAGGGAGAAGTTGAAAATAGGGAAAAGGGCAAGAATTGGGGATCAGGTGAAAATGT
>NW_012151975.1:33704-34228 GCF_000956105.1 Propithecus coquereli | reverse complement strand
GGCCAGGAGGGGGCGCTTGCGATCTCACTGTGAGCTCTGAGGGCCGCTGTGCGGGTGATGGCCAGCAGGGGGCAGAGTGCGCATGATGTCCTGTGAAACCACGCCTAGCGTGAGAGGAGGCGGGACCACCGGGCCCTGCGTTAAGAAGGCGGGGCCGAGAAGTCCTGCGTGCAGAAGGTGGGGCTGCGTGCCCTACGTGAGAGGAGGGGCGCTGAGTGCCCTGCGTGGGAGGAGGCAGCACTACGTGCCCTGCGTGAGAGGAGGCGGGGCAGCGTGCTGTGCGTGAGAGGAGGCAGGGCCACGTGCCCTGCGTGAGAGGAGGGGCGCTGCGTGCCCTGCGTGAGAGGAGGGGCCCTGCGTGCCCTGCGTGAGAGGAAGGGAGGCTACGTGCCATGCGTGAAAGGAGGCGGGGCCGCCGCGCTCTGCATCAGGCTAAGAAGTCCCACGGTAGGCCATCTACAAGCTGAAAACTAGGGAAGCCAGGAACATGGCTCAGTCTAAGTTTGAGAGCCTCAAAGCCAGGG
>NW_012151975.1:33250-33654 GCF_000956105.1 Propithecus coquereli | reverse complement strand
TCTTCAGGTTTGCTGATTCTGCTTGATTAAATCTGCTGTTGAATCTCTAGTGAGTTTTTTGATTCAGTTATTTTATTCTTCAGTTCCAGAATTTGTTGGTTCTTTTGTATAGTTTATATCTCTTTGTTGATATTCTCATTTTGTTCATACATTGCATTCCTAATTTTGCTTGTGTGTGTTCTCTTATAGATCACTGAGCTTCTTTAAGGAAATGATATTAATAGATATTTGTGTGTTTGGAATTGGTTGCTGGAGATTTATTTTGGGCCTTTGGTTGGACCATGATTATTTGTTTCTTCATGTGCCTTGTTATTTTTTTTTTCCCTTGAGTTTTATGCATTTGAAAAAGCAGCCGTCTCTCCCATTCTTTATGAACTGGTTTTGTACAGGGGAAGATATGGTCA
>NW_012151975.1:29956-31970 GCF_000956105.1 Propithecus coquereli | reverse complement strand
AAGCCAGGAGCATGGCTCAGTCTAAGTTTGAGAGCCTCAAAGCCAGGGAAGCTGATAGTGTAATCTCCATGTGAGGCCAAAGGCCTGAGAAACTCAGGGATCATTGGTGGAAGTCCAGGAGTTCTTGGGCTGGAGAATGTAGAGTTCTGATGTCCAAGGGCAGGAGAAGATGGTTGCCTAAGCTCCAGAAGAGAGAGTTCACCTTTCTCTGCCTTTTTGCTCCATTGTGGCCCTTCGCCAGTTGGATTGGTACCTGCCCGCATCGGGTTAAGTGGATCTTCTTTACTCAGTCCACTGAGTCAAATGCCAGTTTCTTCTGGAAATGCCTCACAGGCGTACCCAGTAATAATATTTCATCAGCTATCTGAGTATCCCTTAATGTTAATCCAGTTAACACCTAAAATTAACCGTCACAAGTCCAGCCTGTGTCAGCTTGGCACCTACACACATCTCCTTAAACCACACTTAATCTCCAGATAAACACAATAACAAGGTCATAGTTCCACCTAATATGATACAACTATCAGATCCTCATGTCTGAGATGGAACGTGTGGATGGACGACTTCTTATGGCCACACCCTGGGTGGGGAAAGAGGACAAGCATGGCTTGCGTAGGGGTGCGAGGCAAATTAGTGACAGACACGGCACAGACTGCTGGCTCCCTGGCTGTGGGGTTGGGAAGCTCAAGCCCCGACTCAGGTTGCTCAGGGGCCCTCTGGGCCCCAGCCCTCAAGAGAGGCAGCTCACTCCCTCGCGGGATCTCAGCACTTCACTGTCCCTTACAAGGTGGGAACGACCTCCCCCTGCCCCTTCACACATCGGTTCCTATTCTGCTCCTCCTTATCAGGAGAGCTAGGGAGGGATAGCCTGGGTCTCTATCAGGGAGGGAGGAGGAAGGAATGCTGGCTGCAGCTGTCTGCCAGACCTACTAGGGAGGGATAGCCTGGGTCTCTATCAGGGAGGGAGGAAGGAGGAATGCTGGCTCTAGCTGTCTGCCAGATCTACAAAGTCCAGGGACTCCCCAGACTGCTGCGGCTGTTGTTTTACAAGCCTAAGTTTTGCATTAACCACATTCTGTTCTATACATACTTTTCAGGTTCCCGCCTGGAATAAACCTAACACAAGGGTATGAGAACGGCATGTCTTGTGTGCCATGTGGGCTGGGGGTGCACTGCCAGGAGGGCTCAAAAGAAAAGGTGAACTTCTGTAAGTTGTGTTTGGGCCCTGTTTCCAATTCCAGTGTGGATTCAGGTAAAGAACGGGCTGAAGATCCAGGCAACTACTTTGCAGGATGAGGCAAGTAAACACTCCTGAGATTGGGGTAGGGCTGGGCGAGGTTTCAGGAGGCTGCAAGAGTTCAGGGTATGTTTAGAGATGAGAAGTTAGAGCTACAGTCAGGGAAAATGAGGTAATGTCTAGATCGGTGGTTGAGGCTTGATTTGGGATGAGGTTTGAGGATTAGTGTGGGACAAAGTGTTAGACTATGCAACAAAGGCAAAGAAGAGTTAGGGAGAGTGTTAGAAATTAATGTTTGATTCAGGGTTAAATTAGGGAGAAGTTGAAAATAGGAAAAAGGGCAAGAATCGGGAATCAGGTGAAAATGTGAATTATGGCTCCCAAACAATTGAAAATAGGATCAGGTTAAAATTCAAATTTCGATATGGGTTTAACTTTGTAGTACAGTTAGAATTAAGTTAGACAATGCTTACGGGTGGGGCATTAGAAGTAAATAGGGGGCAGGAGTCCATAGTCAGGGGCAGGGGGAAGAGGAAGGAGTCAATAGTCAGCGTTAGAATTTGGGTTTAGGTTTGGGCTTCAGTACAGATTAGGGTAATGGTTAGGGTTAGGGTTTGGTTCTTGTTAATAATTTAGTATGTTGTTGTCACAAAGTATCTGTTTTGTTAGTCTTATGATCTCTGTTTGTTTTTCTTAAACAGTAATGCTGGTCAATTGTATCTAAACTCCTGGAACTCAGTTTTAAGGTTTCTCTGAGGTTTGCATGACTAAGAGGGG
>NW_012151975.1:27030-27869 GCF_000956105.1 Propithecus coquereli | reverse complement strand
ATGTCTACACTTATTTCATTACATATTTTCCACTTAATTCTTCCTGCCCTCACCCTTTTTCTAGAAGACAAAGGATCGCAAGCCCCATCTCACTTGGAATTTCCAAATCCTGGCACTGAATACTCTAACTCCACTTTAACTGTTTCCGCGACATGGCCAGGAGGGGGCGCTTGTGATCTCACTGTGAGCTCTGAGGGCCGCTGTGCGGGTTACGGCCAGCAGGGGACACAGTGCGCATGATGTCCTGTGGAACCACGCCTAGCTTGAGCGGAGGTGGGACCGATGGGCCCTGCGTTAAGGGGGCGGGGCCGGGAAGTCCTGCGTGCAGCAGGTGGGGCTGCGTGCCCTGCGTGAGAGCAGGCGGGGCTGCTTGCCCCACGTGAGAGGAGGGGCGCTGCGTGCCCTGCGTGCGAGGAGGCGGTGCTGGGTGCCCTGCGTGAGAGGGGGGGGCTGCGTACCCTGCGTGAGAGGAGAGGGGGCTGCGTGCCCTGGGTGGGAGGAGGCGAGGCTGCGTGCCCTGCGCGACAGTAGGGGCGCTGCGTGCCCTGCGTCGGAGGAGGGGCGATACGTGCCCTCCATGAGAGGAGATTCGCTACATCCCCTGCGTGAGAGGAGGGTCGCTAAGTCCCCTGCGTGAGAGGAGGGTCGCTACGTGCCCTGCGTGAGAGGAGGGGCACTGCGTGCCCTGCATGACAGGAGGGGCCCTACGTGCCCTGCGTGAGAGAAAGGGAGGCCACGTGCCGTTCGTGAGAGGAGGCGGGGCCGCCGCGCTCTGCATCCGAGGCCGCAGCTTCACTCTGTTAGAGCAGACGCACAGGTGCCATGTCACTTGTAACTAC
>NW_012151975.1:26127-26668 GCF_000956105.1 Propithecus coquereli | reverse complement strand
TGGGGCTTGGGATTTTATTTTACTTTATTTTACCATGGTTTAACATGTATAATTGAATAATGTTTTCTTCATTTATACATAGGAAATACCCAGAAAAACGGAGTAAATCTCCAAGAGGTGGCTTTGAGTTCAGTCTTACGTACTATCTTTAATTGAAACACAGAAAGAATGGGTATTGTGGGGGCCGGTAGTGGGGAGGTATCCAGGAAAAGCCAGGTAAACAAGAGTAAGGTTTGTTGTTCAGATTTAAGTGGTGCCTTCTGCATTGATAAGAAACTCTCATGATGTAGTCAGTCTTCTCTTCTTGATATGAGGGGGAGACACCTTTACACATGGAGGTAGATTTCCTCTATGGATGTAAATATTCTTTACAAAAAGCTAACTTCCAGCCTGTTTTCAGAGCTTCTCCTGTGTCTGTAGTGTCTCAAAATAATCAGCTCAGGGCAGGCGTGGTGGCTCACACCTGTAATCCTAGCACCCTGGGAGGCTGAGGAGGGTGGATCGTTGGAGCTCAGGAGTTTGAGACCAGCGTGAGCAAGAG
>NW_012151975.1:24892-26077 GCF_000956105.1 Propithecus coquereli | reverse complement strand
TTTTTAAGGCTGAATAATATTTCATTGTGTGGATGGACCACATTTCATTTATCTACTCGTCTGTCAGTGGACACTTGTGTTACTTCCATCTTTTGCCATAGTGAATAATACTGCCGTGAACATGGGTGTTGAAGTCCCCACTCTCAGTTCTTTTGAGTAAATACCCAGAAGTGGAATCACTGTGTTGTAAGTTAATTCCATGCTTAATTTTTGAGGTACTGCCATATTGTGATCCATAGCAGCTGCTCCATTTTACTTTTCTCTTTCCTTTGTATGGCAGAATAATATATCAGGTTATGATATACCTAATTTTGCTTATCCATCCATCTGTTGATGGACATTTGGGTTGTCCGAACTTTTTGGCTATTGTGAACAGAGCTGTTATAAATATTCCTATAGAAGTGTTTGTTTGAACACTTGTTTTCTAATCTTTGTGATATATAGTTTGGAATATAATAGTTGAGCCATGGTAATTCTTCTTGTAAATGTTTGAGGAAATATTAAAATATTTTACACATAGGCTTTTGAGATCTTCCTGTCCCAGCCCCGGGGGCACCGCCTTCCTGTCCACAGCCACCTGCCGAGGGGCAGCCGGTCCTCAGAGACCCGGGAGGGGCTCCGTGTGGAAATTTGGAAATGGGGAATCCACAATTTCCACCACACCGAGGTCCCCCAGCCCAGGACGTGGTGGCCTCTCCACGCTGATGTGGTATCAGACTCTCACCCTGGCGCTTGGTTGCACCGCTGTGCTGAGCTGAACGTGGGTCTCGCTCAGCCTCTGTGAGGCAGTTTGGCCTCCTCTCTGCCTTACTGACACGGTGTTGATGTGGTTGTTTATAAATGTAGTTTCCTTCCAATAATTTCATACTTCCAGGGAACGTGCAATCGCAGCACAGAGTACTCATTGTCCTGCCTTCAGAGTGCCCAGCGTCATTGCTGTGAGAGATTTTCTACTTCACAGTAAGTACTCCCGTGTGTTTTACAACAGCAACACTCTCCCAGGTGACCACCGTTAACCCCCAAATCAGGAAATACACGTTTCTCCGTGACAGTCTAATCCGCTAGGCCCACTTCACTGCCTTCCCCAACAGGGAGAAAAATGTATCTTTTCCTTTGGTTGCAGTTTTCTTTTTCTGGAACTGTTTCTGAGACTGTCCCTCGGTCTCCCAGCCTTAGCAGATCTAA
>NW_012151975.1:12148-13802 GCF_000956105.1 Propithecus coquereli | reverse complement strand
GTAAAGCTTTTTGCAACAATTGATGTGATGATGTGATGTTTTTCCTTCATTCTATTAATGTGGTGTATTACAGAGATGACTTTAGTATGTTGAACCATTGTTGACTTTTTTGGATAAAGGCCTCTTGGTCATGGTGTATAATCCTTTCAATGTGTTATACAGTTGACGTTTAAACTATATGGATTTGAACAGTATGGGTAGACTTATATGTAAATTTTTTAAAATAGATACATTTGAATCTCTATATTTGAGGGTTCCACCTCCATGACTTAGGGTTAGGGGTTGGGGTTGGGTTAGGTTTAGGTTTAGGAGTTAGGACTAGCATTAGGGTTTAGGGTTTAAGGTTAGGGTTAGGTCCACACTGG
Organism: Propithecus coquereli; assembly: GCF_000956105.1. Classification (NCBI taxonomy): domain Eukaryota; kingdom Metazoa; phylum Chordata; class Mammalia; order Primates; family Indriidae; genus Propithecus; species Propithecus coquereli. The sequence goes on along the minus strand of NW_012151975.1, from coordinate 13,437 downwards.
GCTCCCAGAGACTCTCAGGACTGGCAAGGAGGAGAGCCTCAGGGAGGAGAGGGCTTGCCCCTTGGTGGAGTTTCTCCTATTCCTCCCTCCTCTTTTGCACTGGATGGATTAAGGAATTTCTTTCTGAAGGGATGCAGCTCTCTCTCCCCATGTGCTACCTTCCTTGGTGTCACATCACACACCAGATCCAGAACAGGAAGTTGCTGAGTGTGACTGAGAATGCCCCAGCAAGTCCAAATCCTGTGTCTTGGACTCCAGCATCAAGGGTGGGTGCTTGGGCCCTTTTGTAGGAGGTCTGAATCTTGTGGGGGACACCCTTCGTGCAGATGTGTGCTCTAGAGGAGCAGGGCATGCCCAAAATCCTGACCAGGCTTCTGGGTGGAGTCAGTGGTGAGCAGGGCAAGGCCTCAGAGCCCAGCTGTGGCCCTGCACAGCCCTGTCGGCACCAACAGACACGCAGGTCCTTGCTGTTGTTTGTACTTGAACATCAAATGTTCCCTAGAAACACACTCAGATGCTCTCTGTTTTTTCCCCCAGACACTGTCAACCCCAACAGGGACCAAATCTGGAAAGTGTTCCAGCTGTTGGTCTTGGTTTTTAATCACAACACCATTCATTGTTTTGTTATGTCTATATACTTATTTAGAAGAAATCGAAAACCAGAAAAATGGGAAGGAAACGTTAACATAACTCTTAAAAATCAAACCTGTACAGAGATGTCAACTTCTCATTGTGTGTTTTTGTGACCCGTGTGAGGAGATGCTCCTACATAGACTTTGTCCAGTCCAGGTGGCCCTGCAGATGACCTGGGCCCCTGCTGATCTTGACCAAGTGCCTTGACCTCCAGATCCTCATGGACCAGGCTCCTGGGCATCGTGGTGTGACGGAGGCCTTGGGAACCGCCACAGGTGGGTTTTGTGAAAATGATTCAAAACTGCAACTGGGTAGAAAGTTGATGTCAGTTGAGAAAATGAGACTACATCCAGCAGGACACTATGGTTGGAAACATGGCAACCATTGGCTTTTTCCTTCCCTGAAAGGAAGTGTTCCTGGGGAATCTCAGAGCGGCAAATCATGTGCTTGTGTGAGGAGTTTTCAATTGTTCTGTTTCTGATTCTCAGGGATGGGTGGCTACCAAGTAGAGCATAATCTCTGTAGTGTGTGAGGTAAGTCTCTTTCCACATAAACCTGAAGGGAAGGACAGGCTAGCAGGGAAGAGGGAGACTGGGGGGTGGGATGTGGGGTAGCAGGGCAGGAGGGAGGGAGCCCTGGCTGAAACTCAGAGCAGG
>NW_012151975.1:11702-12098 GCF_000956105.1 Propithecus coquereli | reverse complement strand
TGTAGCTGTATTTGTTTGCTAGGTAAAATAATTTGTTTTTAATTCTTTAGGATTTTCTATATTTAAGATGTGATTTTGAATCTGTGAATAGTTTTCCATTCCTTTCACATATGGATGCCTTTTATTTCCTGTTATCTAATTTTGCTGGATAGAACTTTCAGTACAATCTTATCTTTTTATTTCAAAATATTAATTAAGGTGGTGCAAGTATTTTTGTTACATGGATATCTTGTATATGGCTGAAGTCAGGGGTTTTGGTGTGTCCATCAGCAGAATAGTGTTCATTGTGAGCAAGTTTTTATCTTACACCCACTCTCCCTTCCTCCCCCCTTCTCAATTTCTCATGTTGTTTATATTGCTTTGTTCCTGTGTGTATCCATCTAGAGGCTCCCACTT
>NW_012151975.1:11257-11491 GCF_000956105.1 Propithecus coquereli | reverse complement strand
TTTCCCTGGGCCATATTTGGTCCAGAATCCTTTTTACTAGACCCACACAGCCTAGCTGGATTGTCTGGAATCTTCTAGGCATTGGAAGTGGTGAAAACTACATGGAAGAGAGAAAGGAGACATAATGTCTTGTTTTTCTCACTTTCAGTTTTGTATTTGTACTGCCTCTTATCAAGGTGTCACATTTCCCCTGAAATCTCATAGTGAGTTGCCAAATTTGAGATGCATCTGGAA
>NW_012151975.1:0-204 GCF_000956105.1 Propithecus coquereli | reverse complement strand
ACATACTTATGATAAAGCTTAATTTATAAACTAGGCATCATAAGAGATTAATAATAATGAAATAAAACAATTATAACAATATGCTGTAGTAAAAGTTACATGAGTGTGGCGTGTCTCTCTCAAATAGCTTATTGTACTCCACTCATCCTTCGTTTTGTGATGAAGTGAGATGACACAGTGCCTACATGATAAGATGAAGTGAAG
>NW_012151974.1:16379-16716 GCF_000956105.1 Propithecus coquereli | reverse complement strand
GCATGTCCAGATATGTATGTTATGTGTAATATTAGAAATACTATTGTGCTGTATCTTAACATTTAAAATTATTCAAATGGTGATTACAAAAATAGTGTTATTATAATTAAAATAAATTCAGTGGTAAAACTCAAGCATTCACTATCCTGAAACAATTGTTTATAAAACATATTTGCCATTATATTCGTATGTGTAAATGTGTATTGTTAAAATTGAAAATTATGAATTTAGAGAGTATATACTTTTTTATTACTTAATGATACATTTCCTGCTCTGGAAGCACTCATGATATTTGACATCCTAGAAACATGCACTATAGATTAAACGTAAGTAAATA
>NW_012151974.1:14297-14803 GCF_000956105.1 Propithecus coquereli | reverse complement strand
TATATTGCATGGTAATAATCAGTTTCCTTTTCAAACCCATATGTATGTAATACACTGACTGAAAATGTCTTTGATCCCATAGCAGCTAATTAGAAAGTGCTTTTGAAGGAATCCATTTATTCTTTCCTTACCATTTGCCTAAGGACAGAAGAAATTTCTGCATAAATCAAAGGAATGATTGTAGCTATTTCACACATCTGTGAGTTATGACTGTCTTTACAGGTAGTGGGCATAAACACATTGAAGTTTTAGACAATTGATGTCAGTGAATGCTTCACATGCTAGGACTTGAGATTTTTAAGTTAATTTTAAATTATACTGTGTATTTTATGATTGGTCAACATAGAATTTCTAATAAATGGAGATCACTTAATATATATCATTGTTATATAAAGGCATATTTTATTTTCCTTTTGCCATTAATATAGCCTACTTTAACAGCATGTCCAGATATGTATGTTATGTGTAATATTAGAAATACTATTGTGCTGTATCTTAACATTTAA
>NW_012151974.1:11553-12107 GCF_000956105.1 Propithecus coquereli | reverse complement strand
GGTTCTGTTTCTTTGGAGAACTCTACCATAGTATTATATACTTTCCCTTTGAATTGTATGCTAATGCATTTTTTAATGACAGGAATAGGAGACCAACATGCAATAAATATTTTTAAATTAAAGGCAACAAGAGGATTTAAAAATGCCATGATACTTACTGAACTAAACATGCTTTTATTATTCTACTAAATGTTACATGCTTATTAATATGTTTATCATTGCTATTTATTTTTCACTGCAGTTAATTTCTCACTTAAGTAGTTAGAATACATAATACTCGATCATACTATTTGCAAGAAAGAGTGGCCACAACTTTGGTTTAAGGCAGGCCTAGAAACTGTCAATCTCTGTATAAATTCATAGGATGAATGTTGTTTCCCATGTATTCCAATGATTTCTTATCAAAAATGTTTTAATTATATAATTCATGCAGAAGTCTAATTCTAATTTTGACTGATATTACACTTAAATTGAATTATAATAGCAAGAGTTCATGCATTTATAAACAAAAATATTTGCTTATGTGATAGAAAAAAGGGAACAGATTAAACGAA
>NW_012151974.1:0-703 GCF_000956105.1 Propithecus coquereli | reverse complement strand
TATGAAATTTTGGGACCAAAAAAGAATTCTCACTAAACATATTTAAAATAAAACTACATCAAAATATTCTTCTCCAGGCTTTCTCTCAAGGCAAAGTAATGTCTTATTTTATAAGATTAAATTAATCTAAAAGAAGATATTTTTTCTAAGAATCAGACACAATGTTGTAGTGTAGGTAATTTGTTCACTAAAATAGATGCATGGACCACAAAATGAATAAGCGGAGCACCCAATACATTAGTGTAATACATTAGAGTTACATTTAAAAAAAGAAAAAACAGAAAAGATGTTCTAACCAAAGGAAAAAAAAAAAGATTTCTGGAGCTCCTTATATGTTCTAGTTATTAGTTCCTTGTCAGATGGGTAGTTTGAAAATATTTTCTCTCATTCTGTGGGTTATATCTTCTTTTTGTTGATTGTTTCCTTTGCTGCTCAGAAGCTTTTTAGCTTGGTGTGATCCCATTTGTCCAATTGTGGTTTGGTTCCCTGTGCTTTGGAGGTATTACTCAAGAAGTCTTTGCTCAGACTAATGTCCTGAAGTAGTTCCCCAATTTTTTTTAGTAGTTTCATAATTTCAGGTCCTAGATTTAAGTCTTTAATCCATTTTGATTTGATTTTTATATATGGTGAGAGATAATGGTCTAGTTTCATTCTTCTGCACATGGATATACACCAGTTTCCAGGGTGACACGGGTGTCATCCA
>NW_012151973.1:8254-9191 GCF_000956105.1 Propithecus coquereli | reverse complement strand
ATAAAGAATATTCATAAAATTCTTATTTCCCTGAGAAAATACATCAGCAATAACCTTGATTTGAAAGAGTAATTCTAAATATAGCCATAGTGGTCGACCATCATCGCCACCTCCCTTGAGTGTCGTTATCTCATTCAAAACAAAACATTCCAAAACATACAACAAAAGTTTAGCACCTAAGTAATCTTTGCTCTTGGCTGTCATATGATCACAGTTCTAGATTTCTTTTTGTCTTTATGTCACCTCCTTCTCAACTTCTGTAGCAAGCGTCTCATTTACTCTAAGTATTTAATACTCAAGTTTCTCAACATTGGGTATTAGCCCTCTTCTCACTCAGCAGTCTATCCTTGAGTATCTTGTCAACTCTCTTGCATTTAATGACCATCTGATGGCCAGTGACTCCCATCTATTCAGTTCAATCACGTGGCTTACTTCCTGTCCATGTTTGTATACAACAGTAGAGGCCAGAAGGCACTTTGTATGTCAACCTGGATGGCTCACGAGCATTTCAAACTTGTAAACATTCACACATTTGAAAACATGAACTGTTAATCTCTTTCTGCAAAACTTCTTCTTAGTCTTTGGTGTGTTAGTAAAGGGCATCTTCTAGCCTTGCATCTACTCTGTCATTCTGTACATTTGATTCATCACCAAGTCCTCTTACTCTACCTCCTATATATGTGTGTGTGTCTGTGTGTGTGTGTGTGTGTGTGTGTGTGTGTTATCATCTTCATTTTTACTGTCACCACCATAATTCCATCCATCATTATCTCCCACCAGGATTACCACAAAGACCTTCTAACTGGTCTCCCCGTTTCTCTTTCATTTGTACTCTAATTCTTTCCACACATAGGCTAATGTGACCTTTGCAAAACATAATATGGATCACGTCACTTTCCAGCCCAAAACTTTTCCAGGCCCCACTATATTCTCATTA
>NW_012151973.1:7713-8204 GCF_000956105.1 Propithecus coquereli | reverse complement strand
GTATGTCAACCTGGATGGCTCACGAGCATTTCAAACTTGTAAACATTCACACATTTGAAAACATGAACTGTTAATCTCTTTCTGCAAAACTTCTTAGTCTTTGGTGTGTTAGTAAAGGGCATCTTCTAGCCTTGCATCTTCTCTGTCATTCTGTACATTTGATTCATCACCAAGTCCTCTTACTCTACCTCCTATATATGTGTGTGTGTGTGTGTATGTGTGTTATCATCTTCATTTTTACTGTCACCACCATAATTCCATCCATCATTATCTCCCACCAGGATTACCATAAAGACCTTCTAATTGGTCTCCCCATTTCTCTTTCATTTCTACTCTAATTCTTTCCACACATAGGCTAATGTGACCTTTGCAAAACATAATATGGATCACGTCACTTTCCAGCCCAAAACTTTTCCAAGCCCCACTATATTCTCATTAATATCTAAAATTCTTAAGGTGGATTTTATAGGGCTTTTCAGACTCATCTGATG
>NW_012151973.1:5055-6412 GCF_000956105.1 Propithecus coquereli | reverse complement strand
TCCATTGATTTAGAAAGATCATCTCAGTAATATCGCTATTTCAAAAATCTGTTGTTATTATTATAGTCCCTAAATCAAACCATTTTTATGTAATATTATAAGAGTTACCATTAAGAAGCATAATGACAGGTAATAACAATGTTTATCAAAAGGGTCTATCAAGATGGACCAACGTCCAGGAATGGGACTGGGGGAAGTTGGGGGGGAAGGCAAAGATTTCCTGTTTGGGAAAAATCTTCCATCTTGACACTAAACACTGTTTCCCATTTCACTGACTATTGTTACAATTTAAGGAGTTCCTTTTGAAATCACTGAATGTTTCTAACATAAAAGATATACAAGTTGAAAAGGAATTGAATTAAAAGAAGTAGCACTTATGTGAATCTAGTCTTCTGAAATCACATAGAACATTAAAAATAAATGGCCACATTTCTAAAGATCATTAAAAATAAATGATGTTTTCTAATCTGACATAAAGTAAATACTTCAAATGTTTAATGACAGCAGTATACGAGCACGATTTTGAGTCAAATGCTAAAAGAGTATATTGTGTTAGATTGTCATACTGGCTTCCAACTTAAGAAGTCTTCAGTGAAATGCTCTCAGAGCAAAAGGGGAGGGGAGCTGTCTTCAGCTGAATATATGTATTCTCCCAATGCGTACTTGAAATGTTTTACTCTGGGCTCTTCATGCTGGAGAAGGCATTCAAAAGGAAATCTACAATATATTTTCCTCAGATGTCTTATCGTGAAGACTTTGCATTTTTTAAGCTTCCCTATCTGTCAAAAGCCAGTGAAAAGATGGATTTACTCCAGTAAGTTTTGAAAAAGCTACTAGCTATTAAGAATAATGTATAAAAAGGGAAAAGAGAAAGTACTGAGAACAACGGAGGGAAGTAAGTTGAGCATTTACATCTAAAATATAAAGACCTTTAGACTATTTTTGGCTTAACAATATTGCTTACATAATAAATACTTAAGAAGATTTGGAATGCCTTGGAATCATAAGGATTTAGGTGATTTTAGCCACATTTCAGTCAATCGCCATTCAGCAAAGATTTATAATAATGTCACTGGATTTATCCCATCAACGTTAGCTGCTTACGGGCTAGTATGTACTGTAACTATGCAGAAACAAAAACTGGTAACTGCAGTGCATTAGGAACACTCTGGAGAAATCATCCGTGATGTTCTTTTGTATGAGCAGTGTATCTATGAAGGTTTTCTGAATTGATTTTTGAGATATTGGAGAGTTTGGAAGGGGGTTAAACCTTTTCCATTTATGGTAGTCTTAATGGTAACAGAGAGCCAGCTGGGCCCTACAAAGCCTCTATTCCATTTAGCATGAGGCTTTGTTG
>NW_012151973.1:0-335 GCF_000956105.1 Propithecus coquereli | reverse complement strand
TGCATTTTCTGTTCTTTTCTTTTTTCTTTTACTTTTTCTTCTCTCCTTTTTTAAAATTCATACAGTATGCTCTCATTTGTCTATGGTTTTTTTAGCTCAACAGTATGTTCCTGAGATTCATCAATATTGTTGAGTGTAACTTTGTCATTCTCAGTGCTGTATATTATTTCATTTTATGAATATGTGATAGTATATTTATCTATTATACTATAGAGAGACATTTGATATGCTTCCAGTTTGGGGGTATTAAAAACAATGCTGTTATAAAAATTCTAGTACATGTCCTTTGGTAAACACAGTTGAGCCCTTCTGATGGGTGTGCATTTAGGAGTAAA
>NW_012151972.1:3901-4212 GCF_000956105.1 Propithecus coquereli | reverse complement strand
GGAATACCAATAAAATAACTAGCTAGCTAATTGAATTTTCATCAGCCTTGTTAAAAGGTAAAACATTAATAAAGATTTAATCAAAGCTGAGAATACATTGGCTTAAAAAGCTTGAGAATAATCAAGAAGACTAAGTGATAAACTTTAGATTCTTTCCTCTGCAGACTGTCTTGGCCAACAAGCCCCCTGGCTCTGTTAAGTTCAAAAATCTCATACCCAGTCATCAAATCACCTAATTGTTTTTCTTGAACACACATGTTAAATTCAGACTTGGGATTCAAGGAATAGATCAATGCATATTACTGAAGCAT
>NW_012151972.1:3383-3851 GCF_000956105.1 Propithecus coquereli | reverse complement strand
TCTAGTATATAGCTGTTGATTCTGTAGTTTACATAAAAATTGCTATTTCAAATGCTCCAAATATATGTCAAATCCATAAATAATTTAAAAAACCCATATAACTTTACTTTATAAACTCTGTTTTATTATATATGACTGTTAGCCCAAATCAATATTCTAGATGAATTAAAAATATATCATAGTGGTGAATTGTGGCCTTAGATCTGTTCAGTTTTTCTCCCCCTCCTGGCTATATTCTGTTTTTCAATTTTCTTGTTTTTTCACAAGGATTGATGATAAATAGCAATGGAAAAGAAGGAGCAAAGAGTAAAGTATCAATAAAGTATGAACTAAAGGGACTCTACACATAGGAAGTCAGCTATTCACACAATATAATTTTAAGATTGCCTGAAAAAAGTCATAATACCTAAAACCATCTATCATATTAGTGTTGTGCTACAATTAAATCTTCCTGAGAGCTTTTTCTGG
>NW_012151972.1:1882-3268 GCF_000956105.1 Propithecus coquereli | reverse complement strand
ATATGTCAAATCCATAAATAATTTAAAAAACCCATATAACTTTATTTTATAAACTCTGTTTTATTATATATGACTGTTAGCCCAGATCAATATTCTAGATGAATTAAAAATATATCATAGTGGTGAATTGTGGCCTTAGATCTGTTCAGTTTTTCTCCCCCTCCTGACTATATTCTGTTTTTCAATTTTCTTGTTTTTTCACAAGGATTGATGATAAATAGCAATGGATAAGAAGGAGCAAAGAAGAGTAAAGTATCAATAAAGTATGAACTAAAGGGACTCTACACATAGGAAGTCAGCTATTCACACAATACAATTTTAAGATTGCCTGAAAAAAGTCATAATACCTAAAACCATCTATCATATTAGTGTTGTGCTACAATTAAATCTTCCTGAGAGCTTTTTCTGGAGACTTGTATATTTTAACTTCCGTAAAACATTACATTGCTTAGACAAGCAAGAAATTAAACAACTAATACATAATTGTCATCTAGTGGAGATATGGCTTTTACGCAATGGAGTGAGAAAAAAATAAAACTCTGGTGGCTGGAAAAATGTGGGACATAAAACTTTGATCTGGTCCGGTACTGTACCCTTAGCGAAGAACTCCAAGAATGTAGGGGAAAATATATGGATATGAATTATCAGAGAGAAGACATCCAAGACATGGTGGTTGCATGTTCTAGGAATCTCCAACATAAGAAAAACTTTGACTACTATTGTTTTGCTTAGTTTGATGATATTCCTGAGGTTAAATTATCAGCATATTTTTTTCTATTGGAAAAATTACCACTTGAAAGTCACATAGCTAAAACCCAGTAAGTTTATAATTTGAGTAACATTTTGGACCCTAACACTGCCTACCCATCTGTATGCATGATATTGATTAGTGGCACAACAACTACCTCGATGAAACATGAACTCTTTTCCATCCTCTCATGGCCTAAGTTAAGATTTAGAGAGTCACTGGCATCCAAATAAGAAGAAAAAAACTATATTGTATAACTCAACTTCTCCCTGAGCATGTATCATATAATTATCCAAACACAATAACAAGAAAACAAAAAACAAATAAAAAAATGAGGACCAAGATTTGAACAGATATGATCAAAAGATATATAGATGGCAAATAAGCACATGAAAAGATGTTCAGCATCATTAGACATGACGGAAATGCAAGTCAAACCACAATGAGATACCACTACAGACCTGTTAGAATAGCTAAAATTGAAAAGACTAACCAAAACATATGTTGGTGGGGATTTGAAGAAACTGAAACTCTCATATATTGCCCATCAAAATGTAAATTGTCAGTGATTTTAAAGAAAAATTTGCAGTTTGTTTTTGTTTTTGTAAAAATTAAACATACATCTACACATGATATAA
>NW_012151972.1:0-1832 GCF_000956105.1 Propithecus coquereli | reverse complement strand
CCAGTCATCAAATCACCTAATTGTTTTTCTTGAACACACATGTTAAATTCAGACTTGGGATTCAAGGAATAGATCAATGCATATTACTGAAGCATCACATCTGATCTCTCAAAACCAGAAGGGAAGATGATAACTAAACTCCTTATGATAGTATTGGGGAGGCAGGGACAGGATGAAACTTCTTAAACTACTCCTGGGCCTAAATTCAAATTAGGTTTGGCAGCTGAGCTGGAATGATGAGTGGGAAGCAATGGGAAGTTGAAAATGGCAGAGGCAAGGGAAATAAAGTGGGGGATGATAACCTCAACACTGAATGCATTCAACCATGGAACTTGATAAACAAAAAAGCAAACAAACAAAACCCAATTTAGGTGGTAGGAAGGTAGAGCCAATAAAGAACATTCTTTGAAAATCTCAAAGGGCAGCAGTCAGCACAAAGTCTGCATCTATTCACCAATACCCCCCTCAGGGCACATATGAAGAATTGTTTCAAGCTATTATGAAAAATAGATGAAAAAAAATGCCAGTCATTTCTAGGTAGCTACCTAGATGCTTTTTAAAAAATGAATAGAGGGGTGGAGGCAGAAAATTACATGATATTGAGGATACCACCATTTGACTGTTGAATCACGTAGGTGAATAACAGATGACAATGGTAGACGGAAAACTAAGAGCAAAGTTTGGTCCAGATCCGTGAATGGAGCTTGTTCCCATCTCTGATGAGCCACCGTTTTCTGCAAAGAGGAGTGGCATGTTTAGAGAGGGTGCTCCACTCTTGGTCACATCTCCTGGACAGACTCCTACTGAAGCCTGGACTCTACTATCTCCCGTTAGGGCAAGAATCCAGAAAGGAAAGAGAGACAGAATGGGAATGAATATTCGTTGTTCTTCTGAGATAAAATGATATAGTCACTCTTCTTTTCCTTTCCCTATCCTTTTTCACATAATATCAAGACATGTGTGTGAGAAAATTAAATTGTACAAGACCTTACAAAATACAAGACTTATTTTATACCTTCTTCCCAGAATCAGAAGTTTATATCACAGAACAGAGTCCCTTCTCTACCCTGCCATAGATATTGGTGATGTAAATGAAGGGTTATATGCGTTTCAAATGCATTAAGTCTTCTAAACAGATGATTTTTAAATTCTATTCTTAGGTTTGAGAATAAGATCACTTCCTTTTGTGATCTTTCAATCTATTTTCCTTCCACCAAACTCTTTTTGGCCTCTCTGACAACTGCTCTGCAGACTTATTTTTGCTGACAAATTTTCTGGGTAAAAAAATAATAATAATCTTCAGTTGTTAACTATCTGTTCATTGAAGTTGGAATGAAATTAGTCTATGATGGAGAGAGAAAAAATTATGTGTTTTGGAAATAGCAGAACCCACACAGTAACTGACCCCCCCGCTTGTGCTATCTGCTCCAACATGTCTGGCAACAGAGGGGGCAACTGAACAAAAACAACACATAAAGGAGCCAAAAGGAGAAAATAGATCCCTATAACTCTGCCAGTCTTTGACATCACTTTCACAGAGCAGGGAGGAATAAGGAATGAAGTGTCTGTTCAAAGGAAATTATTCTTTGGCATCATTTTAATTCTTTCTCCTTTTCTCACTCATCCAATCATCACGGATGCCCACTGGTCAGACCTCTGTGTTGTTTCTCCCATGCCGGGCCATCTCTCCAGCCCTCTGCTAGCATACCTCTAACCCAGCTTCTCTATTTCTGACAAGGAGTACTGAATAACAGGCTTCCCTCTCTCCTATATTTTTAAATAGCCCAAATTACATTACCGAAAACGAGAGATGTATTATTTCCTCTCCTTTA
>NW_012151971.1:11685-12325 GCF_000956105.1 Propithecus coquereli | reverse complement strand
AGTTGCCATGGCAGTAAATCTTAGTGACTCAGGTTCAGAAAAGGAGTGGCTCTCAACCCGGGGCCATTTTTCCCTGCAGGGTACAGTCACAGTTTCGTTGTCACGACTGGGTAGGAGTGTTACTGGCAACTACTGAGTAGAGGCCAGGGAGGCTGCTGAACATCCTACGATGCATAGGACAGACCCACAGCAGAGGCAACCGGCTCATAATGTCAATAGTGCTGAGGTCAAGAAACCTTGAGACGGTGCAGCAGCAATGGCCAGTGCTTATTTGGGGAGGGGAGGAGCAGACAGGGAGAGGGGCCTTCCAGAAGGGGTCCCAGCACAAGCAAGGACCAGGAGGGAGGAACTTTTGGGCGGGAGGCAGGCTGGCTGGGCTGGAGGGGCCTGTGCAGGTGGGATTCGGGAAGGGCACGTGTGGTTGCTCTGCTGCAGTGTTCTTCTTCTGACGACGGCAGGTCTTCAGGCTTCCACTGAGAGACTCCCCATCCCTGCCGATGTGGTGAAGGCGGGACTTTCAGTCCAACTGCAACCCCCTCCCCCAGTCCAGGGGTTAACATGTGGCCAAGACAGGGCAGTCCGTTCCTCCTCTGGGGATCTGAACCATCAACAGTGACGCGAGGGCCCACAAGGCGGGAGT
>NW_012151971.1:5755-6481 GCF_000956105.1 Propithecus coquereli | reverse complement strand
TCATCATACAGACATACAACAACTGGCTTCAACAGTCCTCTGTTGCTGGACAATAGGGTTGTTATTCTGTTCTTTTTGTTTGTTTATTTGTGGTTTTTATAAATAACACTGGTATGAACATCTTTAGAAAGTCTTGAATCAGTCTTGTTACAATTTTAGTTTATAATCTGGAAGAGGGAAAACCTAATTCTAAGTTGACGAGACCAGGCAGGGTCAGAGTGGTACCGCCCTAGACCCTAAGTTGAAACAAGACCCTCACGCTTCCTCGCGGCCCGGCGCGCAGCGGTTGAGGGTGGGAAGGTCTTGTTGAGCCCAATGCGCTGCACGTGGTCAGCATCTGTGCGCCGCAGGCTTCCACCAGGACTGAGCTCGTGCTCACAGTGGCGCTGCCCAGCGCCCCTTGTCAAGTGCAAACCCCGCCAGGAACGGGGCTCCTGCTGCACCTGACCTTCCAGCACAAGGAAGCGCTGAGCCCTGGGCAATAGTAAAGAATTTGGTGCAGATTAGTTTTCTTAAAAATAGGGCATCTCCCCATGCTCGTCTCCGCTCAGTTCTTAGCTCAGCATCAGAGAGGGTCTATTCTAGGGCAGGTCCACGAGGCCCTGAGCTCCGGCTGAGAACGGAAGCTCCACCGAGGCACGGACAAGCCTGTGGTCCACCCGTCTCTGCCGTGAACATGTGGAGGAGACACGGGGCCTCCTGAAAGTCACTAGGTGAGCAGAGCGC
>NW_012151971.1:2760-4485 GCF_000956105.1 Propithecus coquereli | reverse complement strand
CATTTTAACTATAAAAATGTCTGTTGGGATTTATGGGTGATGGTGGCCTCTCCCGGCTCCTGGTTCAGAGCCACGAGAGGTGGAGGTGAGAGTCCCGTGGGGGCCGGGGACGCGCCAGTGTCTCCACGCGGGCTGCTGTGGAGAAGCCACTCCACCACGGACAGGTGTCCTGACGTGACCTCCATGGGCAGAGGGCGATGGGAAAGCCGCCCCTGCAGAGGGTGAGGGGCTGCCTTGAGCTCCGCCCAACTGCGGAGAAGGAAAGTCCTTCTTCTTCCAGCCTCCGGTCTCCCGGGTCAGAACCCAAGACATCCGGCCTCTGCGTCTCCCAGCAGTTCCCGGCCCACCCGCCCCAGCTCCGCGCCTGTGCCGTCCCCTCCCTACGCACCACCTCCTAAGCGGGCAGGTGTGAGTACCATGACGGGAGGACACGTATGTCCCCGTAAGTGCAGACTCGAGCGCGACCCGGCTGCAGAGGCCGCTCCAGGGCAGACCCTGCAGCAGCTCCCCCTGCCCTGGGCCGTGGGGACGGGACGGAGCGAGCGTTTTGCTCCCAGGACAAGTGTGGATCCTGTGATTACTGCAGAAACAGATGAGTTTAATTAAAAGAACAGCACGGCGGGCACCCCTCCTGTCAACGTCTCCCACCAAGAACACGACACTCAGGTGATCAAAATCCAGGAAGCGCCATTGAGTTACTCTCCGAAAATGAGACTGCTCAGACAGAATGGCAATTAAGTGAATGACAACAGCAGACAATCCCCAGATGTCACCTCGGCTCCCGGCCTCCTTCCGTGACCAGCCTCCTTCCGTGAGCTGCGTGTTCAGGGCCTTGGGCGTGTCTCCAGTGAGCCGGACCGTGAGCACCAGGGTGCCGAGGGGGACCCCGCCGAGGGCAGGGGCTCCCGGGGAACCATGTCCAGGGCTGGCAGTTGACGTGTGGGGCCGAGAGCTGTCAGGAGTGAGCTCAGAGCAGCTCTCGGGGGGGACAGAACAGATAAATGCCACCCCCACCCCCGCCCTCGCTCGCCAGCGTTGCAGCCTGTTTCGTGTTGTGTTCGTGATCCCCGCTGGATCAGCCCTCCCCTGGCTTTGTGACTCGTCACCGGAGCAAACTCCTGGGCATTCCTGGCTGGGACCCCAGGTGGAGCCGGCAGCACTGGGCTGGAGCAGCTGCGGCCGTGCAGGGCTGAGCTCCAGCGGATCAGCACCTCGCTGGCCGGAGAGGCCCGGCCCAACCCCGAAGGGCGTCACGGCGTTGTTGGAAATTGCCCTCGCTACCTCTGGATGAATTCTTCCCTGCAATTCAGACCCAGCGGCGTGACTTTGGTTTCAATCCAGGGACACCTCTTGGCCAATTCAGTGTCCCAACAGCATCGATGGTCGCCGCTTCCCAGACATGGCATCTCAGATGTTGATGCTGCAGGAGAAATGGCAGCAGGTGCCTGAGCGGCAGGAAATGGTCCATTTTCAGAACAATTTGTAAGTGACGCCTGGTTTTTATTACAATTGTCTGGTAGCCTGTGAAGTGGAGGCGGAGTCAGCTCTGGGGCACCGATGTCTGTAGGACTCAGAGGAGGCAGAGAACCGTCCTTGGCAGTGACACGAGGCCGCGGGGGCAGGCCCTGGCCCTGCTGCTGTGCGCGGTTCTGCCTTTAGTCTCCCCTGTGACCAAGACGGTGAGTCACGGCTGTCAGATAATTGCACTCCAGCGCGGCGACTCGA
>NW_012151971.1:0-750 GCF_000956105.1 Propithecus coquereli | reverse complement strand
AGCAGGGTCCGGAGAGTTCAGGGGACGTGACTGTCACCAGAGCGGGGGTGGCCCAGGCAGTCACATGCTGGGAGAGCGGAAAAGCAGCCTGATGTCGGAAATGTCGGAAAACTGCCTGAATTGGGCGTTTTTACATTCGTGTTTACGGCGTAGCCTTTTGTCAGTTTTTTCCCCTTGCTCGCTCCTGTCTGCCCCTCCGCAGCCTATAAACCGTCTCCAAAGCTGTGGGTCCTCGCCCAGCCCGTGCCCAAGCGGGGACCTCAGTGAGGCGGGGACATCAGGACTCTGCTGCAACGGGCACAGCCCGGCTGCCGGTTTGTGCAAAGTGACACGTCTCAGCTTCTCCACTGCGGGAAGAGTAACCTCCCCACGCTTATCAGGGAGCAGTCACAGATTCTACTGTGCAAAGGAAACGTCCCCCAGCCCCTTTCCTATCCTGGACCCCAAACTCCAAGACATTTTCAGTCTCTCTGGAAGAGCCCTGGACTCGGGAGTGTTTAACAACTAACACGGTATTTTTCATTTTCTGAGATTCCGCTCATGGTGTCAGGCAGCCTCTCAGTGCGCCGCGCCTAAGCTCGTTCGTGATGAGGGTCTGAGTGGGGGGGACCCTGCACGTCCCACGTCCCTCTGTCACAGGAGCCCAGGGACTCCACAGGACCAAACTCTCCCTGGAGGATCCGCTGGATCCGGGGACCCCGCCTGGGGCCGGGTGAGTCTGTCCAGTGAGGCTGGGTCTGGGCTGCAGCT
>NW_012151970.1:17024-17694 GCF_000956105.1 Propithecus coquereli | reverse complement strand
GAAGAAAATGAAACTAAGAAGAAGCTTTTTTGCCCTTTTTTTCATATAAAACCTAAGTTGGCTATTATAAGTTAGGGATTCCCCTTGTCAATTTCAAATCTATTAAATTTGATTGTCAGTTTAAAATAAGCTATGCCCTTCTATGCACTTGGTTGTCAGGTAAGATTACTAAAAGGAAAATATGAAATTTAGTCAAAGTCATCAAAATGTACATGCAGATGCAGCTTCCATATTTTATATATGATAGCTGTAAAGTGAACTACAATACCTGCTAATGTAAGCCTGCTTGAAGTCAGGCCGCATGCTTATTGCTTGTCGGTAAAGTTGATCTGCTTCTTCCAGTCGGGACTCATTTGCTCGAATAAGGTTAGCCAGATTGATATAAACATTTAGGTGGTTAGGGGCAATTCTCGCTGCATATTTTTTACCAGGAATAATCTGTTTAGAAGAAAAGGCATTTTCATAATTTGATACTCTTTGACAAATAAAAATCAAAAATAAGTATTCCTAGTGGCTTACTTAAAATAACACTGAACATAAGATTATGCTGCTAGTTTTACTAAAAAACTATTTATTAGTTTAAAATATATCACAAAAATGTGCAAAAAAGTATCTATGGCATTCATGAAAATGTAAATAAAATAATTAATATTTTGTGGCACTGAAGGAC
>NW_012151970.1:11271-11597 GCF_000956105.1 Propithecus coquereli | reverse complement strand
CTTCCTGCTTTTCTTTACTATTCTTTGCATAGTCAGTGATCCTAAAAATTACCTACACCAGAGTATATTTGCAAGGCTTGCTCTCTAACCTTATTGTCACCTTTGTCAAATGCTAATTTTTCAGAGCCTTTCCCTGACTACTGTTTCTAATCTTTACTTCCTTATTTTTATAGCTTTTATTACTTTTATCTAACAAGTTAACCATTTTTTTCTTAAGTTAATTTGTTTTGCTTGTTTAGTTATTGTCTATGCCCTTATTTAGAATGAGAGCTCCATGAGGGCAGGAAGTTTATATTATTTACTGGTATCCACAGCACTTAAAACAG
>NW_012151970.1:10895-11221 GCF_000956105.1 Propithecus coquereli | reverse complement strand
CTTCCTGCTTTTCTTTACTATTCTTTGCATAGTCAGTGATCCTAAAAATTACCTACACCAGAGTATATTTGCAAGGCTTGCTCTCTAACCTTATTCTCACCTCTGTCAAATGCTAATTTTTCAGAGCCTTTCCCTGACTACTGTTTCTAATCTTTACTTCCTTATTTTTATAGCTTTTATTACTTTTGTATAATATATATGTGCATATGTGTGTATATATATTTTGTGTATTTGTTTAGTTATTGTCTATGCCCTTATTTAGAATGAGAGCTCCATGAGGGCAGGAAGTTTATATTATTTACTGGTATCCACAGCACTTAAAACAG
>NW_012151970.1:0-445 GCF_000956105.1 Propithecus coquereli | reverse complement strand
TTGAGTATTCTTAATTGAGTTTATAAAGGGTCAACCTTATCCCTGGCTATATTTAAAAATGTTTTTGACTCCTATTTATACCATAGACTATCATGATATTCTTGGAATAATTTTATACTTTAAAGCTAGAATTGTTTATTAAAAGGCATAGCAAACATTAACTCTTTATAAAACAGATGTGAATTATCTTTACAACTTTAGGTTAATTGTTTGAGACTCAATTCTTCACTTAGAAAAAGATAATTAAGTGTTGATCAGTTAATACCAATTTGATGGTGAGTACATGTAGTGCTTGTTTTTCCATTCTTGGGATACTTTGCTTAGTAGAATGGGTTCCAGCACTATCTAGAATAATACAAGAGGTGCTAGATCACCATTGTTTTTTGTGGCTGAGTAGAACTCCATGGTATACAGATACCACATTTTATTAATCCACTCATGTATT
>NW_012151969.1:7778-8104 GCF_000956105.1 Propithecus coquereli | reverse complement strand
AAAAAAAAAAAAAAAAAAATCAACAGTTCACTCATATCTACAAAATACAATTGAAATCGAGCTCTTTAGTGGTCAAGTCCCCTAGGGCTGGCCTGTCACTAGCTCCTGCAGCCCATCTTCTACCTCTCTCCTGCTGTTTGAATAATGATTACTCCCACTACCATGATACTCACTACACGGAACCCCGCTGAAATCCCACCGTGTCATGTACACTCTGCCTCCCAACGTGCTGTGGGAGGTCTCCACCAGCTGTTCCAGCCCACAGTCCTCTCTCTACTCCTGTAGCCCTGAACTTGATGCCCTCACCACTCAAAGCGTGGTCCCTG
>NW_012151969.1:7396-7728 GCF_000956105.1 Propithecus coquereli | reverse complement strand
TCTCAAAAAAAAAAAAAAAAAAAAATCAACAGTTCCCTCATATCTATAAAATACAATTGAAATCGAGCTCTTTAGTGGTCAAGTTACCTAGGGCTGGCCTGTCACTAGCTCCTGCAGCCCATCTTCTACCTCTCTCCTGCTGTTTGAATAATGATTACTCCCACTACCATGATACTAACTACACGGAACCCCGCTGAAATCCCACCATGTCATGTACGCTCTGCCTCCCAACGTGCCGTGGGAGGTCTCCACCAGCTGTTCCAGCCCACAGTCCTCTCTCTACTCCTGTAGCCCTGAACTTGATGCCCTCACCACTCAAAGCGTGGTCCCTG
>NW_012151969.1:774-2946 GCF_000956105.1 Propithecus coquereli | reverse complement strand
ACATATAAAACTTAAAACTTTGTTAGCTCGTGGGAAGGAAAATTTGGTGGCAGATGAAGAACAGTAGAAGGAGACTTACTTTTTTCTATAAAACTTTTTTTTTTGAGTTTTGAATCATATAAATGTATTCTATCTCCAAAACATGAAACAATGAATGAAACAGCTGGGAAGCTGGGAGCAGCACTAGTGATCCCTGGGCTAATCCTCTTGTCTGCCAGAGAAGAGGTTCACTGAAGACTCTGGCCCCCTCGACTCTGTCCCCCACCCACCCAGCTGGGTGCTTTAGACCAGATCTGACGGCGTACCCTGCGATATACCACCAAGAACCACAGCTGTGATGTGTTCTGATGTAGTTGCCTTTGGGGAATGACCTGGCTTTGTTGTTGTGTTTTTGATGGGGACCTGCAGGAAAACGACAGTCTGAGATACTCGGCCTTTGTTTTGTTTGGGCAATTGGCTACCTTTGCTGGGCAGAAATGGAAGAAATTTTTCACCAGCCAGGTTAAGCAGACACGAGAGTCCCTCCTGATCCATTTACACGATAGAAACCCCCGGGTTGCTAAGGTAAGACCGTGACCCTCCGACCTCCTGTGTGAAATCTCCATGCTATGCGTAAAAGGAGTTGGGATGCAGCCCTGTTGAGTTGAGATGCTCAGCTATGGATGCTTAGCAGGGTATCCATGTGAGTCCTGGACAAGGCGCCTCCTCCGCGTACTCTCTCTCTGGGCAAGAGTGTTGTTTTCCATTTGCTTCTGCCCCGCCTGGCCAAGCCCAGGGTCTGTCAATGCTAGATAAGCTTGGGGTGATGGGCGGGGTCCAGAGAGGCACAGGTTTAATGAGGGCGCAGCAGCCCACAAAATGAGGATATTGATTCATGCCCAATTAGCTTTTGTCACTGTGCTGGCATAGATTTCCCACCCCGGCTTCTTAATTCCCTATGGAACTTTTGTTTTATTCTTGGAGAAAATGTGTCCTAACAGGGTTGGATCAATTTCAGGCCTGCCTTGGAGTGGGACTGGGTGAATGTTTCAAAACCACTGGGAGCAAAGGGTTCTACCAAAACCACTTGTCTTCTTTAAGTGAGAGAGAGAGAAAGAGAGATTAAATTTAGGAATCCAGTACTATTTTTGATGGGAGGATAGCAAGGCCTATGATCAGCTGTGAAGCTATGCCCTTCCCACCGGCCCCCAAATTATAAGGCCATTTTATAAGTACTCATCCTTTAAGATTCAAATTTTCAAACTCCCTGGAAGTTATGTTCACACTCTTAGTGGCTCCCTGACCACAGATGGGTGCAGTCCTCTGGGACAGTCTTCCTTGCTTGGGGTTTTAGAACTCTCTAATATTTTGGACAATAAGATGATAATATTCTTTTCCTCAGGCTTGCAAAGCAACTTTTCGAGCCTGTTCTCCATATCTGAAACTAAGGAAGGAATACAGCTTCCAGAGTGAAGATGATCAAAGGAACCCTAAACTCTGCCGGCAGCTGGTGAGTGAGCCAGGGCAGGAGAGAGAATTCTCTCAGGGTCTCTGCCCTCCTGGTGGTTAACACAGAAGGCAGCCAAGCACACCAGGGAGTTACCCCCCATAAAACGGGTCAGGCCAATTATAACTGGCCCATCATATAAGGTAAATGGCAAAACACCCAGAGGATTGTGCACAAAATATACTGGCAGGCCCAGTTCTGGTCATAAGTGGAAGGCAGGTGATAAGGCCACCACCTCTCCCAATTGCTTGTCTTCATGACCTGCATTGGTAATGGACTACTGGTTATATAGTCAACGGGGTTCACTGAGTCCCTCCCTCACATGTACCTCTGCTAATTTCTTTCAGAGCCACTATCATCCAGAGCTCCTGCAGTTCTTCTATGCAAATAAAATTCTGTAAACGTGGAGCAGCAGGGAGGTGGTTCCATGTGAGCACATCGCCAGGGACCTCGAGTTCCTGTTTTATCTCATTGGATACCTCTTCCACTTGCTTCTTGTGAGTGCACTACGAAAGGGGATGTTAGGAGAGCAATCAATGGGAAAACAAATCCCATGGAATTGTATAATTATATCTAAAGTAAGATTCTAAGTCTCTTTCACTTATCTCATTTTCTTCCCATACAAATTTGCTGAGAAGGTATACATTTTCTTTAAAACATTTCAAGTGTTTGTAGATTCATTGCTT
>NW_012151969.1:0-724 GCF_000956105.1 Propithecus coquereli | reverse complement strand
GTCTTAAACCGTCAGGAGCCTGAGAGACTTGACTTGCAAGCTAACGAGTTAGCCTGCCACGGTGTTCCCTCTCTGAAAGACAAGGCGTCCAGAACAGGGAGCAGACCTGTCTTTACTCACAGAGGGACTTCCCACACCCTAGTTCTCCACGGAGCAACACGGTGACAGCCAGATGTGCTGGCGGCACCACAGGGAAGGAAGAAAAGCCTTGAAATTATGACTCGTGGAGCTTTTATAGGAACCGCTGGCACATTGTCGCTCCTCCCTTTATAGAGACACAGAGACATTGTTGCTCTCAAATGTAAGGCAGTCCTCTCTGGGGAGGGGAGAGGAAAGTCTCTACCTCACCACCCTGGAATGCATGCAAATGTCTGAGGGGAGATGGCTCTAAATCTCTCTGGAGGTGCCATCTGAATGTCCAGGACTTGCTTGCCGTTGAGCTGTTCTTTAAACCAAGGCTGCCTGTGATTTTTGATCAGAAAGCTCATGTAGAAACAACTCTTATGCAGAGTTGTTTGCCGACAGTTTACATCTCTTACAGATAGTATTCGTCACTGTGTGCCCTACGCTGTGCTCGCCAGTGCATGTGCTCCCTGTTAGATGGTTGTCAGACTCCTAGGGGGACAGGAACCTGGCTTGCACATCTCCATACATCTTATAACATTAGGGTAGGGCTTTGGATGGGGGAAGTTTTCCATAAATGTTACATTTTTTAAAAAAAATT
>NW_012151968.1:15848-16240 GCF_000956105.1 Propithecus coquereli | reverse complement strand
ACCAAGTGGGCTTCATTCCAGAGATGCAGGGATGGTTCAACATACACAAATCTATAAATGTAATTCACCACATAAACAGAAGCAAAACCAAAAACTATATGATTCTCTCAATTGACGCAGAAAAGGCATTTGACAAAATTCAACACCCATTTATGATAAGAATGCTTAACAAAAGAGGCATAGACGGGGCTTACCTAAAAATGATACAAGCCGTTTATGACAAACCCACAGCCAACATTATACTGAATGGGGATAAACTGAAAGCATTCCCACTTAGAACTGGAACCAGACGAGGTTGACCACTATCTCCACTTCTATTCAACATAGTGCTGGAAGTCCTGGCCACAGCAATCAGGCAAGAGAGTGGGATTAAAGGCATATGAATGGGAACA
>NW_012151968.1:13039-14068 GCF_000956105.1 Propithecus coquereli | reverse complement strand
GGGGGGGCAAGGGCATCATACATAATCTAATGATCTGTACCCCTATAATATGCTGAAATAAAAAAAAATTGCTAAAGCCAAAAAAAAAGAAAATGTAAAATTCAGTCAATACTCCAGATGTTTCCAATCTTCTTATGCATGAGTTATTGTGAAGATAAAACATCTGGGTGAATAACAATTCAGCTTTTAAACAGATTTATAAATCAAATAGATATAGTCCTCCTCTCTAAACGCTAAGACCAATTTCCTTCATGAGAGCATTAAATGTTTACATTATTACAATCCAAAGCGAGAGTTTAATGCTTCAGTGGTGTTGAACAACAACAGGTCTTTATTAAAATGCTCCTAAGAGGGGTGGAGAGTGCTGATTTGTTCTTCAATTTTCCATAGATTAGTTCTCACTTTGGAATATTAGATATTATTTAAATCAGGTATCAAAGACTATGGATATTAATGGAAGAAAAGAGGATGTTGCTAATGCAAATTATACTTAAGTAACAAAAATGATGTGTGATGGATCATTTTAGGTGTCAACTTGATCAGATTAAGAAACTTGATAAAGCATTATTTTTGGGTGCATCTGTGAGGTTTCCAGAGGCGATTAGCATGTGAGTTTGAGTGGACTAGGTGGTGAAAATCTGCCCTCCATGTGGGCAGGCACCATTCAATCAACCAGGCCCAGAGAGAACAGAAGCAGAGGAAAGGTTAAGTATGGATCTATCTGCCAAAGCTTGAACACACTCTTCCTCTTCTGTCCTTGGATGACAACTCCAGGTTCCCTGGCCTTTGCACTCTAGGACTTACACCAGTGGCTCTCTGGGTTCTCAAGCCTTTGGCCTCAGTCTGAGAGTTCCATCATTGTCATCCTTGCTTCTGAGGCCTTTGGGCTTGGACTGAGCCACACTCTCGGCATCCCAAGGCCCGCAGCTTGCAGATGGCCTGTCGCAGGACTTCTCGGCCTCCACCGTCATGTGAGCCAATCCCCCTAATAAATCCTCTCTCATTTATCTGTCTCTCTGTATATATTAA
>NW_012151968.1:1718-3388 GCF_000956105.1 Propithecus coquereli | reverse complement strand
ACAAAAGTAAAATATTTCCCTTTACTTTTTCAAAAAATCTAATTTGGACTATAATTTTCATATTTTATCTGCATATATAAATTCAAATAATATTTTCCCTCCCTTTAAGCCATTTTCTATTTACAAAAGACAGTAAGATGCTAATTTCTATATCTATATCTAGGTAACCATATGCATTATAAGTCAAAATTGGCATTTTACTTTTTAAGGATAATATAAGCAATTAATTTTGAAAAGAAGAATATTTTAGTAATATTTGAACTGAAATAAATATAGTATTTAAAAAATTCTCAGTAAACTTAAAATTTTAACTATTTCAAGGTTATATTTAGAAGAGCCATGTTACTGCTCTCACATTTTCTGAGAACAAAGAACCTCCATCTGCTAATACATTCAGGCAATAAAATTATCATAACGCAATATCTTATTTTTTCGGAATTTAATCCATTTATATTAGAGTTTATTATTGATAGGTAAAGACTTACTACAGACATTTTGTTATTTCTCCCCTGGATTTTTGTTTCTTTGTTTGTTTATTTCCAACTGCTTAGCCTTTGCAATCCCCTAGATGTTTTGCAGCTGTTTTTTCCTTTCTTCCTCTCTTGTTGTCTATCTTTGTGATTTGATAATTTTGTGTAATGCTAAGCTTTGATTCTTTTCTTTTTATCAATCTTCTGTAGATTTTTGTTTTGTGGTTTCTATGAAGCTTACATAAAACATCTTTTAGATATAATCCACTATTTTGAGCTGATATAAACTTCTGTTGCATACAAAAACTTGAGACTTTTACCCTCTCATCCACATACAATTTATGTTTTTGATAATTACAATTTGTATTTTTTTATATTGTATATTCCTTAATACTTATTGTAGCATTAGTTACTTTTGATTGTTTTGACTTTTAACCTCCTTACCAGAGATATGTATAATTTAGACATCACCATTACAGTATTGGGATAGTCTGAATTTGACTATGTGTTTACTTCTACAAGAGAGTTTTCTAATATCCTATGTATTCCTGATCATAATTATCATCCTTTGTTTCCACTTGAGTTACTCCCTTAAGCATTTCTTATAAGGGAAGTCTAATGGTAATGGATTCCACCAGCTTTTTTTTGTCTGTGAAAGACTTTATTTCTCTTTCATTTCTGAAGGACAGATTTGCTGGGCATAGGATTGCTGTCTAACAGGGTTTTGTTTTTTGTTTTTTTTTCCTTCAGCACCATCTCATTCTCTCCTGAGCTGCACGGTTTCACCTGGGAAATCCACTAATAGTCTAATGGACATTCCCATATGTGTGACTCGATGGTTTTCTCTTGTTGTTTTTAATTTTTTCTCTTTGACTTTTGACAATTTGTTTATAATGTGCTTCAGAGTGGACATATTTGGGTTAAATATACTGAAGGATTTTTGAACTTTTGGATCTGAATGTCCATATCTCTCCCAAACCTTAGAAAGTTTTCCACAATTATTTCATTAAATAAACCTTTGGTACTTTTCTTTGTCTCTTCTCCTTCTTATATAACATAACGTGAATATTTGTTCACTTAATGGTGTCCCATAAGTCCCATAGGCTGTCTCCACTCTGTTGTTTTTTCCTTTTTTTCCTCTGAACTGCATCATTTCAAAAGACCTATTTTCAAGTTCAGAGATTCTTTCTTCTGCTTTAT
>NW_012151968.1:0-352 GCF_000956105.1 Propithecus coquereli | reverse complement strand
TTTTAATAATGTTCAGAGTCTTTTAGCTCTTCCCATAGAGATATCACAGTACCAGAAAAAATATAATGTTCAGTTATTCATTCTGATTGCAGTTTCTAATGTAATTTGCCCTGTGCATCCCAACTTCACCTTGTCAGAGAGTACTGTTTCCCCAAGGCTGCCCCAGGGTCCTGTTGACGAATTGCTCTAATTGCAGTTGGCGCTGTAAACAAGGCAGCTACTCCATGCTCCGCAAGCACACGGAAATAAGCACCAGCATCTGGTGTTCCCACAGGCTTCCCCTACAATGAGATTCATTTAAAATGTCACTGGGTAAAATGTCTCCTATTTCAATGACAGTTCAATACATATG
>NW_012151967.1:8761-9130 GCF_000956105.1 Propithecus coquereli | reverse complement strand
CCTCTCCCACTTCTCTCCAGATCCCAAACACAGAGTTCACGGCCATCTGGCCACGCGGCTCAGAGCTCTTCAGGCAAAGGAGAAGAAAGGCCACTTTAATGTCTAGAACTCCTCAATCTTGCTCAAGGCTGGCAGCCGTCCCAGAATAGCCTCCGCGAATAGAGCATTGTGGCGACGTGTTTCCCGCTTCTTAAATCTTTAGGCTCTCACAATTTATGGTCAGCTCCACGAGCCCTGTGTTGCTTCAGTTTGGAAATTCAAGCTTCTGGGCTTTGAACTATTTATTAGCACCAAAATCTCAAAATACTTATCCATCTATTGCTTGAGGAAAATTTGATTTTCAGTGAGGCAATGACCAATACCCTTAAA
>NW_012151967.1:6252-6726 GCF_000956105.1 Propithecus coquereli | reverse complement strand
TATATTTCCTTCTAGTTTCAACTATGGAGACTCCCAATATTCAGTGAGGATCTGAGTGCTTCTGCCAATAGCCACGTGAGTGAGGCACATTAGAAATCTATTCTTCAGTGCCAGTCAAGTCTCACGTGACAGTGTCCTTCGGTGACATCTTGACTGCACACTCATGACAGACACAGAACCAGAACCCCAACTAAACTGCTTCCACTGACCTGCAAAAACTCCGAGATAACAAATTCTTGTTAGTTTGAAGCCATTTGTTTTGAAGTCATTTGTCGTGCGGTGATAGAAAACTAACACAGCTTTTGGTACCTAGGAGTGAGATATTGCCATCACAAATACTTAAAAATGTGGGAGCACTTCTGTTCACGTGCTTTCTCTTCCTCACCTGAGGAAATGAGATATTAATAAAGACACCTCCAAATTAGAGACAGTAAGGTCTTTAATGGCTCTTTAAAAATTCAAAATTTATTTTCA
>NW_012151967.1:2842-3702 GCF_000956105.1 Propithecus coquereli | reverse complement strand
CAACCTGACCAATTTGGGATGATTATCAATTAGAACTAAAGTTGTATTTTTCATTTTATTTTAAAATTTCTCTCTGTGTGAGGAATTCCTTGGTGAGTTTTTTTTTTTTTTTTTTGTCATATGCATCAAAGCAGTGATATATTAGAAGTGAATGTTCAGAAACACTGCTCAAAGAGAACTTTTATTAGCGCCTCCAGGGACTATTCACCAATGTTTTGGAAACTCAGGAGACTAAATTTATATACAAAGAACATAAAACTTTTCTGCTACCATTGACTTGCTCTTACTGCTGGTGAAGCAACATTACTGGGAAACATTATCTTTAGTCTATAAAAATGTGAACAGTCCGGCAAACTAATACAACTAACCTGAGAGTGCAAACATCCTTCTTGTAAGGGACTGGATGCACTCAAAATCTAAGACAGAACTTTCAACCTCCACCGCATAATAAATTAGGAACTAATGCTTTCACTCTGCTGGTGTCTATGTTGACATTGTATATAGTTCTATTGTTCTATTTATTTCAACAAGTTGCTCTCTGTAAAGACAATTGTGACGGATACCCAAGAAGCATGAGATTCCGGGGTGGGAGGGAAGCAAAGGAGAAACAAAAAGCAGCAGAAATGGAAGTGACAAAAATAACCTGAATGTTATTAATGTATTGAGTGACAAGCATGCACAGGGACTGTGCCCTGGGAATCCAAGGTAAATGTCACATAATTCCTAGTTCTGAGGGCGGAACATTTGCATAAATGTGTGATTGTATTATTATGTATTGTATAAGTGTTGTGCTTTATATAGGAAAAGGAAAGTAATTTCCTATTTCTATAGATAACAAAATAGTCTGCATTAATTTGTCC
>NW_012151967.1:0-547 GCF_000956105.1 Propithecus coquereli | reverse complement strand
AATTGATCTTGATTGATATTTTTATTTATAAAAGTAGTACTTGAGGTGGGCTTGATTTGAAAAAATATTATAGAAATATATGAAGCAAAAGGGGCAAGTTCTCATCCACCTGCATCTGTGCCTCAGCCATTTCCCAGAGGCAGGTGTTTTTTTAGTCTGTGTCCTTCCAGATATTTTCTTTTTTGTTTGTTTCTGATTGTTTTTCTGTTTATTTTTTTATTTGTACATATTCATGGGGTACAAATGCTATTTTTCTACATTGATGTATTGCATTGCGGTGAAATCAAAGCCTTCAGTGCGTCCTTCACTGGAGCAACGCATGTTGGTGCAATGTGTGACGGCGCAACCTCCCATCATCCGCTCCACTCCCACCTGCCCCTCACCACCCGGTCTCCATTATCCATCATTCCATATCCTCCCTCCGCGTGTACATATTATTTAGCTCCCACTTATACATGAGAACATGTGGTATTTGTCTTTCTGTGTCTGAATCGTTTCGCTTAAGATAACGGCCTACAGTTGCACCCACGTTCCTGCAAAAGATGTG
>NW_012151966.1:8721-9387 GCF_000956105.1 Propithecus coquereli | reverse complement strand
GGGGTGAACTCTTGCCACTGGTGGCAAAATGGATGAATAACACAAACATAATATTGAACAAAGAAATCCAGTCATAAAAGATTGTATACAATATGCTTCGAGCAAATGGATCTAGATTATTAGAAGTCGGATAGAGGTTAGACTTTCTTGGGTATTTTTATTTTTTGATATCAAAATGTTAAAGGAGTAGAAATCTTCTGGTTAAATGGATAGCTTTTGTAATACTTGAGTCATGGTTATAGGTATGCCCATTACCCAAATCGTGTCCATTGTACCACTTAGGTAGGTTTTTACACCTCTCCCCTGTCCCCTGTCCTGCTGTATGATTTCCACTGAGATTTACTTCCCTCTGTGTACATGTATGTTCATCAGTTATTTCCAGTATAATAGTGAGTACATGTGGTATGTGTTTTTCCATTCTTGAGATACTATCTGTAGGAGAATGGTCTCTAGTTCCATCCAAATTGTAGCAAGAGGCATAACTCATTTGTTTTTATGGCTAAGTAGTACTCCATGATATAAATATACCACATTTTATTAATCCATTCATGGATTTTTGGCCACTTGGGTTGATTCCACATCTTTACAATGTGAATTGTGTTGCAATAAACATTTGAGTGCAAGTGTCTTTTTGATAGAAAGACTTTTTTCACCCTTTGGGTAGAT
>NW_012151966.1:6157-7613 GCF_000956105.1 Propithecus coquereli | reverse complement strand
TTTGTAGATCTCTCTCTACAAGGAGATCTTTCACTTCCTTGGTTAAGTATGTTCCTAGGTATTTCATTTCTTTTGTAGCTATTGTGAATGGTATTAAGTCTTTGATTTGACTTTCAGCTTGACTGTTATTGGTGTATAGAAATGCTACTGATGTATGTACATTGATTTTTTTATACTGAGACTTTGCTGAATTTATTTATCAATTCCAGAAATCTCTTGGTGGAGTCTTTGATATTTTCTAGGTAGAATATCATGTCATCAGCGAAGAACTACAGTTTGACCCCCCGTTTCCCAATTTGGATACCATTTATTTCTTTCTCTTGACTGATTGCTCTGGCTTGGACTCCCAGCACTATGTTGAATAGTAGTAGTGACAGTGGGCACCCTTGTCTTGTATCGGTTCTTAGGGGGAATGTATTCAACTCTTCCCCATTCAGAGTGATATTGGATGTGGGTTTGTCATATATGGCTTTTATAATTTTGAGATATATTCCTTCTAAGCCTAATTTGTTGAGCATTTTAATCATGAAAGTTTGCTGGATTTTGTCGAATTCTTTTTTTTTGCATCTATCAAGATGGTCGTATGAACTTTGTTTTTCCTTCTCTTTATGAGGTGAATCGCATTTATTGATTTGCATATATTGAACCATCCTTCCTTCCCTGAGATGAATCCCACTTGGTCCTGGTAGATTATCTTTTGGGTATTCTGCTAAATTCTGGTTGCTAGAATTTTATTTCAGATTGTTGCATTTATATTTGTAAGGGATATTGGTCTATAGTTTTATTTTTTGTCGTTGTTGTTGTGTCCCGTCCTGGCTTTGGTATCATAGTAAAAAGGGCTTCATTGAATGAGTTGAGGAGAATTCCCTTCTTCTCAATATTATGAAATAATTATTGTAGTATGGGTACCAGCTCTTCTTTGTGGTTTGGAAGAATTCAGCTATGATCCATCTGGTCCATCTGTTGTTTTCAGGAGGTTTTTATTACTGATTTGATCTCAACTGCTCGTTAATATTCTGTTCAGGAGTTCTATTTCTTCCAGATTGACTCTTGGGAGTTTCCAGGAATTTTCTCATTTTCTCTACGTTTTCTAGTTTATGTGTATGGAGATTACTGTGGTATTAATGGATGATGTTTTGTATTTCTGTGGTATCAGTTGTAATGTCTCATTTTTCATTTTTGATTGAGATTATGTAGTTCCTTTCTCTTCTGTTCTTGGATAATATTGCAAGAGGTCTATCAACTGCATTTATCTTTTTAAAGAACCAACTTTTGGTTTCATTGATCCTTTTTGTTTGTTTGCTTCTTTGTTTTGTTTTCCATTTCATTTGGTTGTACTCTGACTTCGTTATTTCTTTTCCTGTGCTGGGTTTGGGTTTGGTTTGTTCTTTCGCTAGTTCTTTGAGGTATGACATTAGATTGTTAATTTGTGATCTTTCTGTCTTTTTGATGTAGG
>NW_012151966.1:3110-3966 GCF_000956105.1 Propithecus coquereli | reverse complement strand
CAATACATATGTACCTATTTAATATCACTATCCCAATGTTTTGGGGAAGCAAGGGTATTTTCTACTATATAAGAGCATTGAAAATACCATTTATTCATTTAATCTTTCATTTAATTCTTGTTTATCATTTAAGAACCAGCTGATAGTTCAAAATTCATCCCCTGTTCCAAACTTAAAATCCTCCAGGGGTTTCTAATTGTCTTCCTAGTGAAAACAAAACTCTTAAATACAGCTTTTCCCTAAGTCACATTTCTTGCCACTCCAGTATCCAGTACATCAGTGTGTCATAAGCAAAGAATTCCTCAAAGTCCCCTGATCTCATCTGAGAGGCATTTTGCCTTTATGCTTTTCCTCATACTCTTTTTTTTCTTTATTCTTTTTATCTAGAACATAGTCCTTCTAAACCTATGACTTTTTGTAACTCAAGTGAAATATTAAGTTTTCAGGGAAGGTTTAACTCCCCACCTTTGCACCAAATGCTGTTTCCACACTGTTACAATGAAAAAGTAATTTTCCCCGACACGTGAAATTTCTCTGGACAACTTCCGATTGTGAATCAGATGCCACCCTCACCATCTTCTCAGAGATAACCCCAGGATTAGATGAGCAATTAGGAAACTCTTTTTAAACAACAAATGTATGGGTAAATGTGTAGTTTTACTTGAAACATCTAATAGAGATGTTCTTAATGTCTTCTCATGGTCTCCTACATAGCAATGTGCAGCTTGATCTTGTCCTTCAACTGCCTCTGTGGCAGATGAAAACTGATTCATCCTTTGGAAGACTTAAGTTGTAAAAATGCAAAACAGCTCTCAGTATTGGTTTTCAAAGGAAAATTTAGGTTGACATAGGTTAA
>NW_012151966.1:0-304 GCF_000956105.1 Propithecus coquereli | reverse complement strand
ACAATTGATTAATTCATTTGTCATGCAAGAAGTGAAATTATTATCTTTACATATATTACTTTTATAAAGCTCTACAAAGTGTATATGTATGCTCTTTTCGTGAGTTGAGCAAAATGAGTTTCAGAAAGACAAAGAGATTTCCTGAAAGGAGGAACTAGAAAACTGGAGATTTGAGATTTGAACTGTACCACTTTTACATCTTCTTTGAAGATCACATTGTATTGTCTATATTAAAATAAAATCAGATGAGAATTTAGGGCAACTATAGAAAATTATAAGCAAAATTGGAGGAAAATACCATAAT
>NW_012151965.1:5062-6914 GCF_000956105.1 Propithecus coquereli | reverse complement strand
GAAGTGCACTCTTCCAGAAAGAGAAGAGTCCACACAAATTACAATAAGGATCAGTAACTCTGGTCACAACATTACAGGAAGAACACTGGCAAACAGAGATGGTTCCTAAAGTGGCATGAGAGAGAGATAAATGATAACATTTAACATCTACACCAAATAATGAAAAAAAATGGTTGTATTCTGGGAAAATCCCCTCCCCTTTTTTATTGGTATCTTCTGGGATTTTAACATTTAAAAAGTAACATTTTATTCAACCTTTCTACAAGTTGAAATGTACCAATTAAAACAATAAAATATCACATTTTACCTATTATTCCTGCAAAAATGAAAAAAAGCTATTGCTTCTAATGCGGGAGAATGTGTGAAGAAATAAAGTTCTCATATTCGGAATATAAATTGCAGAAGCTTTCTGGATGGAAATATTGCAATGTACCTCAGCAATCTAAACGTACATAGTTCTAGCAATTACATATTTTGGTATTATGCTATGGAAATAACAAAAACGTAAAAATAGATGTCATTGTGAAGTTCATAAGGGCATTGTTTCATTAGTAAAATCTGAAACAACTATTCATCAATAGTTTTTAAAGTAAATTAGGGAGTATCCATACAACAGAATATCATGCAGCCATTAGAAAGAATCAGATAATTGTAGATACTGGCTCATCATATATTACATGAGTAAAAGTAGATTACAGTTCAGTCTGCATAACATAGAACATACACACATTTAAATGTACATCAAAGAAGGCTGGAAAGGTAAATACTCAGAGTTTGCCTCTGGAGAGTGGGCTTACTGGGCCCCTGAGGATCTCCCACAATTATACAGATCTGAAGATTGGACCAAAAACAACCAAAAGGATGCACTGGGGAAGGCAAAATGCACTCATATACACACATATGCTGTTGAGCATTTTATTAGCATATTTTGTGTAAGATATCTTTAAATGCTGTAGGGTACCTTTGTGATATAATGGCCTAGACAGGGAAATAGCATATAAATTCAAGACTGCCTCACAACTCGTCTCATACCAACATGAGTTGGTTAGCATTTATGGCAAGTGAGGGGGAAATTGTAGTATAATACAAATTTGAGTCACGTTATATACTAACAAATATATTACACATGTACCTGGCAGCACTATCTCCCATAAGCATTCCTTTCCAGAA
This sequence comes from Propithecus coquereli, assembly GCF_000956105.1. Classification (NCBI taxonomy): domain Eukaryota; kingdom Metazoa; phylum Chordata; class Mammalia; order Primates; family Indriidae; genus Propithecus; species Propithecus coquereli. Next base: position 5,744 of record NW_012151965.1, on the reverse strand, counting down.
TTTGTGGAGAACTCTCAACTAAACATGGAAATACTCTTTAATACACAAGTAAGAAAAAGGATTACACAGGCAAACGCACTTCATGCCATGCCAGTTAAAAGTGGGTTTTTTTAAGTTTTAGGTCATAACTTACAGTAACAGATCTCTCTCTCTCTCTCTGATATAAGCACTAGTTTTGCTGTGAAATTAGTTTTTCAGCTAAGCCATAGGTTATCTGTATTCTTAAAAAGTTAAAAATGACATGTTATATATTCCAAGTTCTCTTCATCAAGCTCTAAGTAGAGGAAACTACAGTGAATGAATTGCAAACACACAGAGGTAAGATCAGACCAAAGATTGACAGACGCATGCAGAGTTGCAACAGATCCCTTCCTTTTTGCCAACAGTCTTTCTGCAGGGTGTCTATTCTCCCACCTCTATTAGCTTACAAAATGTCTTAACTATGTCATCCACATAACGATATTGGGAGAAAGGCTCTGGCAGACCTACTCTAAGATGTTAATAGAGTGCCTAAGAAAATAAATATTATTTTTGTTTATCTCATTAATCTTGGACATGCCTTTCTTCCCTTCAGCCAGCCTGCTTCAGAAAGGCAAGTATTTTATCCATGTGACAGTTATAGGAAAATTGCCACTCAGACTTAGAAAATGAGCCTTTTCTATTTTCTGACAACTATTTATCT
>NW_012151965.1:3301-3617 GCF_000956105.1 Propithecus coquereli | reverse complement strand
AGAAATTATACCCATCATTTAAAACTCTCTATACAAATTATTTTCAGTGATTGTATATAATTATTTCACTAAACGTTATAATGTGCTGAAGTATTCTCCTCATGCTAGATATCTAGGTTGCTGCTGATATTCACTATTCTTAACAACACTTCTGTAAACATCATTGTGCATAAAACTTTGCCTATATTGCACACTTCTTTAGGATTGATCCTTAACGGTGGAATTAATAAGTAGTTATGAATATTTTAGTCTTTTAATACATGTTATTAAATTGCTTTCTAGAAAGTCTCCACTTCCATTAGTATTATATAAATGT
>NW_012151965.1:2314-2621 GCF_000956105.1 Propithecus coquereli | reverse complement strand
GGCAATATCTAAAATTTTTATTTGGGCCTTATCTTCAAGACAAATTCCTGTTGAATCTCAGGAGTTGTCAATATATTTTTAACCTTTGAAGGAAATGCTATCTTTCCAAAACAGCCACATTTTATGTCAAAGATAATACTGCACTATGACCACTTAAAACAATTATCCAAAACCTTTGGCAATCTACCGTAGTCTGCTTTTTATAATATAAACTCATTCCTTAGTAATTCACAAAAATGTATTTCAAATGAATTTAGCACCATTGAAAATTAACACTCAATAAAGCAGATAAGCAGATTGCAAAAGT
>NW_012151965.1:0-587 GCF_000956105.1 Propithecus coquereli | reverse complement strand
TTGCCTTTCTTTATCCATTCTTACTCTCTAGCTTTGCCTTGCCTCTCCTCTCCTTCAAAGTTCTCATGCACAGCTGACTTACAGAAATTTGGAAGGGAGGGCTTCTAATACTCTCATTGTTTCTGTTCTTGTAATTTTTCTCTTTTCATCAGAGACTATGTGCCTCAATCCTACATCTTTTCATTTGCATCCACCTCCATATCTTGAATTTCTACCACATCTCACTCTCCTCCTCCCTGAGACCATGTTGAATTATTCTCTGTCACTAATATAGCTAAAAAAAAAAAAAAACACCCCTGTGATCACAGTAGGCAGAAATTAACTCCATTTTACAGATAGCAAGATGGAAACATGCAGCAAATACCTTTAAAACTAGATTCCCTATATTCCAGAGCAGGGGTAGGCAAACTATGGTCAGTTTTTACAACCCACAAGTTAAAAATGGCTTTTACATTTTTAAAGGGTTGTAAGAAAAAACAAAGGATAATATGTGACAGAGACTATGAATGACCCACCAAGTCTGAAATATTTACTATTGAGCCCGTTATGAAAATGTTTGCTTACCCATATTCTAGATTATAGCTCTA
>NW_012151964.1:1313985-1335792 GCF_000956105.1 Propithecus coquereli | reverse complement strand
CGCGCAAGCACGCGCATTCCGTGGGAGCTTCCCTGTGTCTCGACTCCAGTCAGGCCTCGGGTCTCCCACAGGACACGGTGGGGGTGTGTGGGTTAGAAATAACACACTTAGGTGAGTTCAGATCTGACCAAACGATCCTATCTGACAGGTGAAGGCCAACTTTGAACACGCCTGGTTTCGTCTGGGGCTTTGTCCTCGGATCTAGTCCACTAAAAATTTGTCATCAGTGATCTGAATGGTGATGTCCATCACCATCCCTGTGAACAATTCTGTGTCTAAAATAACAGAAATGCGGTTAATAAATGCCCGCACAGGTAAATAAAGCAGGTCGGATGACGGTGGGGCTGTAAGACACCTTTTCTCTTTTCCTTTTGTGCGTGTTCCCAAGGTCCTCACTGCATCCAGGGAGATAGACAGAGGTAGACAGGAGGATGATGCCAGAGAAGAGAAAGGCAATGGAAAACTAAACTTTAAAATAAAATGCGAACTCTGTAAGAACGTGGAATCTTCTAGTTGTGAGCTATTTGAGAAACCAAACCTAGAAGCATGCAAAGTCCCCCTGTAAATCTTCACGATTAGACGAGGTCTTGCTCCAGGACGGGCACGTCCCTTGCTGGACTCACCTCAGCCCTGCCCAACCTCAGGAAAGACCCCAAGCCCTCAAGGGATCCCAGGGACCAGGGGACTGACACAGGGCCCCTTGGAGGCTCCCTGGGCCCTCCTGGCAGAGGCTGGGCAAGGCCACCGGTGTCTCTGCGGGCAGCCCCGGCCCGGAGCTCCTCCAATGCAGGGTTCATTTTCCCATTTTCTCCATAGCCCCTTGGAACTCGTAGTCAAGTGTTTTGGGCAAGTATATACAAAAAAAGTGGATTGGTTGTTGAAACTATTTTGAAACACTACAAAACCATCATGCTCATACATACAACAAACATTTTAATTTTTAGAAGTTTCCCCAAACGTCGTATGAATCTGTGTTGAAACTGCTCACGAGTCCGACTCCCAGTTCTCGTGGTCACAGAAGTAAGGGAACAGGAGCCTCCTCCGCTCCTGCCTCAGACAAGGTGTTTGAGCTGAGTCTGTGCCTCCTCCGACCAGCCTGTGGGCCGGCAGCTGGACGGGAGCCGTGGGACGGCGGGAAAGCCGCAGAGCGCTTCCAAACCACAGACAAAGCTGCGCTCAAGAGCGTCAAACCACCCCTCTCTCAAATAGTATATTTGGGGGTGCTGCTGTGGAAGTGGGGGCCCCAGCTTGGGAAGCATTCCGATCGAATTCAGCAAACATTGACAGCTTTGAGACAGTTCAGTACATTGAACAAAACCTTAAGGCCGGCGGAGGGAGGGGGCGGCCCGTGCGGTCCTGCAGCCGCGTGGTCAGAACCCGCACCTGCTCCTCCCAGCGTGGCTCCAGGAAAGGCTTCCTCGGTCCCTCTCCCCACCGCCCCCGTTCCTTCCCCAGACACACGGGATTTGGCGTGGAGTGCGTGAGGGCGAGGGCTTTCCCGGAGACCTGTGCCCGCTCACGCACGAGACCGGGGCACGTCCCTGGACTCCTCACCCGGTGGCTCCCAGGCCACCTGCGGCGCACAGCCAATCCCAGCACGAGCGACGCCGGCAGGGCTCTTCCTCACTGTCGAGTGGGATTCCGGTGCCTCCTGGGTGGATTCGCTGTTTGCAAAACGGTTTTGACAACCTTGCTCAGGGGCTGCAAGACGCTCAGAGTAAGCTGCGCCGACTCGCCTTTGCGGCACGGGGGAGGCGCCGTTTTCAGGCTCCGCTGCAATCTCATGCCAAATCAGAGTGTTTTCCTGTTAATAGCGTTTTAGAAACTGTTCCCAGAAAACAACAGCATTACACTGTGTCGTGTTACATTTAATTGCGTAATGTCAGTCTCCCTTCAAGGAATGTTGAGAGGTCTTATTTTAAAATGATAAGCATGAGGAAATGACTGACTTGAGAAGCTTAACTGTTATAAACATTCCTGAACCATAAATAAATCGATAAATGTCTGTAGAGTGTGCTTTCGATACGTAACGCAGGAGTCACCTTGGAAAAACTCGAATTTGCAAGAGCCTTGGCCTCGCGCAGGCAGCTAGCGTAGCTCGGCATCCGAAACCTGCTCATCCAGGAGAAGCCACGTTCCTGCCCCAGATGTTCACACCGCGTGTGTGGATGCGTGCTGTGTGCTCCACGCACCGTCTCTCACGCTCCTGCTTAGGGTTTTCAGCAGATGTCTGCACTCACGCTGAATTACATCGTGTCTCGCGTGTTAATGATGGCCTGCGAGTTTGGTGGTGAAGAAACCACGGAGCATGTTCCGGTCACGGCTGAGCCGCGCGGTGCTCTCCGGTGCCCTGGGGAGAGCCCACGTCTTGCCACAGTGATTCCCAGTGACGCGTGAGCCGCGCGCGGTGAGGAGGCGGCAGGCGCCTTGCCTGGCTGCGGCGAGGTCGGTACCGGCTTTGTTCAGTGCTCGCCCAGCCCCTGCCGCGTCCTGGGAAGAGGCCCCCGAAGAACGAGACCCTTTCGCTCCTTTCAGGGCAGGCGGTCTGTGTGGGGAGACGAGGCGTTCGCAGGAGTCAGGTAAGTCACCACCGGACAGGGCGGGGCTCACTGTCAACGTGTCGTAACACGCCCCTGCTGTGTCTTCGTCACTAAGCTCAGTGTCAACGGGTCCAGATGTAATTCTGTAACGAGTGGGAGAATTTTCTTCAGGAGAAATAAAACCGTCCTTAGGATTTGTCACACGGCCATAGCAGTTCAGTGTCCAATGAGCTCTGGGCTTCGTTCTGGCAGAGCCGGGGACCACGCGGGGACCAAGGGGCTTGGGGTCTGCGGCCCTTGGCGGGGTGGCAGGGGTGTCTGGCACAGCCCTCCGGGGGCGGTGCGAGGGGGCAGGGGGGATGCGCTGGCGGGAATCCCGGGGTGGCCGGGGAGCACGGGGGGAGACCGGAGAGGGAGGGCCTGGGAGGCCCAGGGCCACGGGCCGAACAGCACAGAAGAGGGGTGTCAGGAGGGGTGTGGCTGTGAACGGGGTTTCCTCTGATGCTCTTTGAGAGTTGCTAATAAGGAACTAAGATTTTTTAAATGAAATTAAAGTGTTTTGGCTATATCGAGATATAACTGACAAACAAAATCGTAGACATTTACAGTGTACAACATGATGATTTGACGTGTGTATGCCGCGAATGGATACCAAAGTCAGGTTACTCAACATGGAGTTATAACTATATTAACTGCAGCCCCCGCGCTGGGTCAGCTGTCTAGACCCACCCGTCCTACACGGCTGCAACATTGCGCCTTTCGACCCCGGTCTCCCCACACCCCGCCCGCGCTGGCGGCCACCCTTCTCCTCTCTGCTTCTACGCAGTCGCCTTGCTAGTGACAGATTTCACCTGTAAGTGAGACCAGGTAGCATTTCTCTTCCTGTGTGTGGCTTGTTGTAGTCTGCATAAGGAGCTGTGACCACACACACACATACACACACACACACACACACACACTAGCGTATCATCCAGCCTTAGAAAACACGGCGACCTGCCGTGCGTGACAGCGTGGACCAGCTGGAGGCACTGAGTTTTTGCTGGGGTGCCGGACCGTTCCTCTGGACGCCCCGCTGTTCCGAAATAAGGCTTGGGAGGCCTCGAGAACGCCAACCTCGCAGAAGTCAGACCAGAGGGTCCCGGGAGGACGGAGGGGACGGCACCGAGCCGACGCACGAGGCTGAGGGTCTGGAGGTGAAGTGGGGGCGTTTCTGGAGCACAGCCTGGGAGCAGGGGACCGGCTTGGGCGGGACGGGGCTCGAGAGGAAAGAGGAGGCCGGCGCAGCTCGAGGCAAGTGGTCGGTCACCGCTCCCCATGCTTTCGTGAGTTTTGTCTGTTTACACTGTGGGAAGATTCCATTGGAACATGGGACTCTGTGATCTCCTCTCCCAAAATCTGGAATGAACTATTCTGGACGTTTTCCAAGGACCCTTCCCGGTCTGACATTCCCGATTCTGCGTCAACTCTTTCCTCTGTAACAGGAAGGGGCAAGTCCACAGGAGACAGGGTGCATGGATTTGATTTTGGGGTGCCATGCAGACCGCCAGCGCCGTGGCCACCTGCAGTGCTGTGGGAAGTGAGGACTCCGGGGCCCGCTCCGATCTCCTGACCTGAGCCCCGGGGGTCTGTGCTGGTAACACGCTCCTGCTGTGTCTTCGTCACTAAGTCGGAAAGCTGAGGTTCTTGGAGAAATATGGGACCTACAGGATAGCCAGTCGCCTGCCGCCCGTCCCAGCCACTGGGTCTGTTTCTATCTCGGTGTGGCCCAGTGGTCCGGAAGGATCAGTCACGGGACGTTCTCAGTCGACTCAGACCGATCGGGCTGATCTGGGGCTGGTGTGGCGCATGCTGGTGCTAGGTCGGCAAGGCGCTGTCCCGCCCGTCGGCTGGGACTTGGCTCTGCAGGAAACGAACCCCTCCTGTCCTGTTTCGGGCTCTCGGGACAGACAGGAGCTTGCTTGCTCCCTCCCAGACGTGCGACTGAGATGCCATCTGGAGCCACCGGGGAGACGGGAACCGATCAGCGCATTCGGCCATCTTCAGCTACCGCGTCTGCCGCTCGGCCAAATCCAAGGCCAAGGCCATCAAAAGGGTTTGACCGCCGGGACGTGCTCCAGACACGCGTCTGCAGACAGACAGCAGTAGCCTGGGACCCGCTAGCTCCTGGTGTTTTGCGCCTGCTCGAATATCCCACAGTCGCCGCTCCCCGTCCCCGCTGGGCCACCACGTCCCGACTCACTACTCAAGTGCGACAACACTCGATTCCTGAGAGACGGCAGTGGGAGGCCCAGGTAGCCGCGGGATGCAGGTGCGCCGTGGCTGGGGGAGGCGGGGGTGGTGCAGGGGAGAGGGACCCTCAGGGCTGTCAGAGACGGCCCCAGGCCACTAGACCCTGATCTCAAGTAAAGCAACATAACCGGCCTTTATTCTGGGAAGTGGAAAATTGAAAAAAAAAATAGCTTTGCAGAGAGAGTTCTATTACAAAGTGCTTTCATACCTTACATCTCATTTAACCCCATGAGTAGGTAATATGATCCCTATTTACAGACAAGCACATCGAGAGTCAGAGAGGTTAGGAGCCTTACCCCAAATAACCCAGCAGAGCCGTGTGTTCTCGGAACATCAGTGTTGAGCCTGTGCGAGTCGAGTTCTCCAGAGAAGCAGAAGCAATAGCACGAGCGTCTCTGTGCACACACACAGCGAGACTGAGAGAGAGAGAGAGGGAGACATATTTTGGGAACTTGGCTCCCAGGATGTGGGGGCCGGCGAGTCTGAGGTTTGCGGGCGGCCGCAGGCTGGAACCCCCGGCAGGAGGGTGGCCGCAGTTGGAAGGCGTCTGAGCGGGATCCGCCCTCAGGGCCCCTCGGTGCTTTGTCTGTCAAGGCTTCAGCCCATTGCATGAGGCCCACCCGTCTCAGGAGGGCGTCTGCTTGGCTCAAAGTCGACCAATGTAAGTGCTACTCTCATCTAAGAAATACCACGGCAGCAGCATCTAGACTGGTGTTTGACCACACAGCAGGGCGCCACGGCCCGGCCAGGTTGGCACGTAAATTAACCATCCCAGAGACACTGGGGGATTGAGACCAGCCACGGAGACGCAGACCCCCTGACGCCAGTGCCTCCGAGGCTGCCCCACTGCACAGAGCAGGTCAGGGGAGGAGAATGACCAGCTCTGTGTGGCCCCTGAGGCCGAGGGACCCTGAGCAGGGACCCCCAGCTGTCACCATTCCTCACGGTGACAAAGCAAACCTGCCACTCAGGAGCTGCGTGGTGCTGGGCCGTGGCCACAGGGGAGGCTCTGCTGTGGGGGATTCGGCCCTGCCGCCCCTTCTTCACCTCCCAGGTCTCCCAGGCTGCGTCACTGGAAGCCGATTCCTCGGCGTGCTGCTCCCACAGGGGGCCTCCGCGCATCTCCCTTCCGCCACCCTGCGTGGCGCTGGGTGCTGCACTCCGCGGGCCCTGCAGCCTCCAGTGCGTCCTCGACACGCCCACGAGCCGCGGATGCGAAGGACCTGTTGGTGCCGGGAGCCGTGTGGCCTCGTCCCAGCTCACGGGGGTGTTCCAGTCACCGTGACAGATCCTGGGGGACATATTTAGATTAGGAGAAACTTCCTCGGCCCTTTAGAAGATGTGATTTCTACGACGGCTCTGCGTGTGGACTGGCCAGACGGTTTGCGCGCTCTGGGTTCCGCTCAGAACATGCCTGGCGCTTCGGCGGGTCCCACTTTCCCCTTGCAGGACAGGCACTGGTGACAGGCGCGCATTCCCCTCTGGGCTGCACACACCTCAGCTGGTGACAAAGTCTTACCTTGACGTTTCTTCCAGCATCTAGCACACGACAGACACTCGGGGAAATGTCGAAGCAGCAGTGAGACAGAACATCCTTGGGAGAAACGTTAATCGTCACGGTCCTCCGGGAGCCTCTCTCCCGCAGAGCGCAGAGACGGAGGGAGATCCGACGTGCGCTGGAGCTCAGTGGTGACGGTCGGCTGATCCGAGAGACCCGGGCATAGCGCTCCTGTGGGCCCCGTGGCATTGGAGTATTGCTGCATTGAACTTGGACAGAGGAAATTCTGAAAGTCCATCTAAAGAGATGGCGCTGGTTGCTTTTGCTCTTCGAAGCAGTGAGAGTATGTAACCCGCACAGGCAGCAGAGGAACCGTGACGTCCCCTGAACAGCCCTGTGCTCTCTAAGTTCCTTCCCACGGACCAGAGCCCGGCCCACAGCACCTGCGTCCCCCTTCCCTGTGAACCTCCCTCCGCGCCTCTGCCCTGCCTTTAACGCCCATAACTGGCCAATCGGGTCCCCTAGGCAGAGCGTGTGCGGCGTTGGGATGTCGGTGGCGGGAGGAGGGAAGGGCGGTGGCGCGGGGCCTGTGCGTGTTGGGACTGTAACTTATTTTGCAGGTAGGTGAGTGCCGCAGCCGGCGCTCCACACCTGTGCACTCCACAAGCAACTGCAGATCAAAAGTGCTCGGGAAAAATAACACTACAGCAATAAAAACAATGCAAATAAAAAGACAGTATGACAACGATTTACACGGCATTCACATCATATTAGCTACTATGAGCAATCTGGTAGGTATCCAGAGGTGATTTAGAGCATACGGGGGGCTGTGTGTGGGTTAGACGCAAATACCATGTCGTTCCTGTCAGGGCCGGGGGGTTCTGGAGCCAATCGCTTGTGGACCCCGAAGGACGACTGTATTTTATTTATCCATTTGTTCGTTCACTCCTGTATTTATTCAACAAACATGACATCTGCCGCGGCCAGACTCCACACTGTAAATATTACAAGTAAACGAGGACCGCTGGGGTGATATTTTAAAATGCACTAGAGGCTCATTGTCAGGGAGCTGGGTGAGGACAGGGAGAAGGCAGCCACAGGGGCTGTGGTGACAAAGACCTCCCGGCCAGGGGAAGCGGCTGGAGAATGAGCTGCAGACACGGTGGGCCGAGGACAGGCCGCGTCTGATCCAGGCCGGGTGGTCCGGGGAGCCTCTCTCAGGCAGCGCTGGGCACGGCGTGGGGGAGGGGACCTGCTCAGAGCACGGCAAGGGCAGGTCACGCTCCAGGTGCAGCTGGCCGGCCCCAGGGTGGGGGCCTCGTCTCGCCAGCTTGGAACGCCGGGCTGGACTCAGGCGGGCTCACTCCAGCATGAACTAGTCGTCCTGTGACGGTTTCCCAGGGCTGCCGTGACAGAGTGCCATAAACTGGAGGGTAAAAACAACAGAAATTTATTCTCGAACAGTTCTGGAGGCCAAAGGTCTGAAGCTAAGGTGTGGGCAGGGTTGGTTCTCTCTGGGGGGTCTGGGGGAGAACAAGTCCATGCCTCCTCCAGCCCTGGTGCCCCGGCTGGTCACACGTCACCCCAGCCTCACCTCCATCTTCGAGCTGCATTCCTGTGGGTCCATGCGCCCCCTCTTCTCAGAAGGACCCATCACGGTAGATGAGGGGCCCCCCTCACTCCAGGACAACCTCATCTCAACCTGGCCGACTCCGTCTGTAACCACGGTATTTCCAAATAAGGTCACGTTGAATGACATGAAATTTTGGGGGAAACTTCAGCGCATGTGCACGCGGTTTTGCCCAAGGTTACGAGCGCTAGTAGATTAGATTCTGCTTTCTAAAGACCTGGCTGAGACAGGGACATGCTGGTAAATGATCTGGGAGTGGGGCAGAGTCACAGGACGCCACAGGCCAAGGAGGAAAGAAGATGCCCCTCCCCGGGGCGGGGGCCGCGGGAGCGACCAGAGCGAAGGCAGGCTGCCTGTCGCTGGGCGCTTCCGAGTGTCCACCTCCACGACAGCAGCCACCTCCCTCCCAGCTGGATCCTCAGGGAGCACTGGGAGATCCGTCAGACACCAGAGGGTGTCTCAAGAACACCTAAGACCTTGAATAAATGGTTGTGACAACCAAGAAATAATCTCCCAGCTACCTGCCGAAAAATTCTGCAAAGAATTCTTGCTGGCCGAGATGAGTATTATATAAAACGGAGACCCCCATGTCCCTCCTGTGCCTCGGCCATGCACTCAGGTGGGCTACTCTTTTGTTGCCAGGCAGAACCAGGACTCACCCCGTGACACTATGGCTGGGGCTGGACACGGTCCCCTTGCTAACCGCCGCTGCTCACTCCAACATCTCCTCTCCTATAGAAAGTGCTTCTTAGAAAACACAAAGATGACTTTGCAGCTGGTCGGAGAGGCGATCTCTGAGCCGGTCTTATGCTCAACACTTGGGTTGGCTTTGGCTGGGCACCGCTTTTCAGAAATGAACCGCACAAGCTTTTACTTTCCTCCTATTATCATAGCTAATGGCCGTGACCCGAATGGTGTCACCAGCCTGATGGAGTTCGTAGGAAATCAGCACTGTATTCTCCTTGTGACTCGGAGACCCTCCTTCTGGCCTGCAGATTAGGAGGTTAATTGAGATTTCTGTGTCTACATCCTAATCTGCGTGTATAATGCATTCTAAATCTTTATCTCTTCTAGCTGGGCAGTGCTTAATTGCTTTTCTGAAGGCAAAGGCTGGTGTGCTCAGGATGGATTGCAGGGCAGGAAAGTCCTGATAAGCCCAGGGTGGCAGAAAACAAGGATGATTTATGCAGGGTGGTGTTCTGGGGGCACCGAGACAAATGCATCTGAGCTCCAGCTCTGTCTGTACTGAGTGTTTCGACCTTTCTTGAGTATTTTATGAAGAGTTTCACATTGATTTTAGTTTCAAACTTTTGTGTGCCACTTATGAAATCAGAAGAATAGGTGATGGTTTATTTTTAGAAATAAATTACTACTAGATGCAAATGGGTTATTTTTCAAACATTAGACAAGTGGCAGAATAAAAAGCAGTGCGGATGTGCACTGTATCTCCATGTTCGGAGGAAAATTTCTTTCTACCATTGCTGTCATTTCTGCCAACTCTGAGCGTTGGGCACTTCTTGCACCTTCTGCCATATGGCAGGAAAGTAGACTGGTTGGGAGTCGGTCCAACCCTGGCTCAAGTCTCGGATCTAACATTGACCAGCTGGTGGTCCAGGTCTAGGTAGGTACTTCCTGAGTCTTCCCTACCTTATCTATGAAAGCCAGTGAACACTGCGCAGTGCTCGTGACGCACTTAGCGCAGGACCTGGCACACGAGAGGCTCACTCCACGGTGGGCGCTGCTGGAGACGGTGGTGATGGCCATGGTGATGCTGCTGATGGTGGTGGTGATAGTTACAATGGTGATGGAGCTGATGGTGATGATGGTGATGGTGGTGATGATGTGATGATGGTGATGATGGTGATGGTGATGGTGATGATGGTGATGGTGATGATGGTGATGGTGATGGTGATGATGGTGATGGTGATGGTGATGATGGTGATGGTGATGGTGATGATGATGGTGATGATGCATTTAACTTCTGTACAAGATTTTGTGTTGGGGCAATATGCTGCCATTTTGATTTCTAACATTTTATCAGCATACATTTTTTTTCCAACTGGTTCTTTAAGGAAAGACACTGCAAGTATCTTTATAAAAATATAACAAGTATATTTTTATGCCTCCCACCGTATATAACAAGCATCTTGCGTATACTATTTGTCATTCGTTTGAGACTTCAGTGCTCCCACTGTAATCCTATTTTCCTTTGACCCCTTGCTTTTTATCAATACCACTTTGCCAGAATTTCTAAAGATGACCCTGAGCTTGGGCCACTTTGGGGGGCATGTATGCATATCGAGTGACCCCACGCGGGAGGTGGAAAAGGAGCGTCCCATCTGAGGGAGTCTGAATGGCCTATATTTGACTCGCTGTTTTCTGACGCTGACCCCTCCTGCCAAATGGTTAAAGAGCTTTGACTCCTCTAGTGCCTGGGCCTCCCGGGGCCCTGCAAACACGGCCTGACTGTGTCTCCTCATCGTGAGTTGGGGCCCAGAGCCTGATAGCAGCTCCCATGTTCGAGTCAGCGTGGCCGCCAGGAGCATGGTGTTCCATCAGCTACATTTTGGGGAAGCTTTTTGTTTCTTTTTTAAGGAAAATGATTTGTCAGTACAAGGTGAGTGACCTTTATTCAAAATGCTTGGGGTGAGAAGCCTTTTGGAGTGTGGACTTTTTGGATTTAGGAATAATATTTGCATCATATTTACTGATTGAACATCCTAAATCTGAAAATCCGAAATGCTCATTGGAACATGTTTCTTGACCTTCGTGTCAGCTCTCAAAAAGTTTCAGATTTTGGAGCATTTCGAATTTTGGACTTTTGGATTTGGGATGCTCAATCTGTAGTATCAAAGGAAGTGGGAAGAGGAGAAAATCAGTAGAAAATGGTTTCTTTTCACCTTTCTACTGTTACCTGATTCCAGCCCTCCGCCCTGCGTTGTTTCACGAGGTAGATGACAAACAACCCCCGACTGCTGGCTTCGCTGCTCCTCCTCCAAGTGGTGGCCTGGCCTGGCCTTGCGATCTGCTCCGCTGTAGAATGTGCAGCCTGCTGTCACGTGGGTCCTGGGGTGGAAGTTTGCCGTTTGTCCTTGTCCTCTTGGACCCGAGGCCATTTGTCCTTGTACTCATGGACTCGAGGCCACTGTGTCGTAAAGAAGCCTGGGAGGAAAGTGCTGGGAGGGTGAGAGCCGCTTCTCAGGGTGCCGCCAGCCCCCCGGCGGAGAGCCAGGGAGACCTGCAGGAGAGCCGGCCACCCGGAGTGGTGTGAAATGACCCACTGTTGCTTCCCACCGCCAGGCCTTGGGCTGGTTTGTCGCGGAGCAATAAATAGCTACACATCTGTAAATTTCTTTCTCCTTGTTTCTGCATACTCTTTATAATTTTCATTATTAATGGCTAAATAATATGCCATACTGTTGTTTTACCAAGATATACCATGAACTAAAACATATTAAAATCTTAAGTCCCCCCTGCCACCAAAAATCCTTGTAGCTGAGTTGCCAGCCATGAGGAGCGGGGAGGTCAGATGCGCCTAGCTATGCCCTGTCCCTTTGGAGTTATTCTTTGTAACAATAAGATACAAAATCATTAACAGGCCTAAGGCCACGCAAGATAACGGTCAAACCACACCTGCAGGCCACCAATTTACTTAACAGATCTCTTGAGGCTCTGTTCATGTCCCGTGGCTTATCTCTGATTAGTAGACTTCCTTACCTTCATTTAAAACATTCCAAGCCTTTAGACAAAGCTTCATTTCTTTGACCAATTACAAATCAAAGAATCTTTAAACCCACCTATGACCTGTACGTCCCCACTTTGAGATGTCCCACCTTTTCGGGCCAAACCCCTGTATTCCCTCCACATACTGACCTGGGGCCTCACCTGTGATCCCATCTCCATGAGGGCATGAAACCAAACTAGCCCGGCCACTGTGGTTCATTTTCTCAGCACCTCTTGAGGCCACGTGCTCTGGGCCAGTCACACACATTCAGCTCAGAATAAGCCCCTTTAAACAGAACATCTTCCAGATAGATACTGAGTTAGGTGAAGATTTCTTAAACATCACACCAGAAGCACAGTCAAGATTCCTCAAAGAAAGGATCTATAGAAATTAGGCCTCACTCAGATTCAAACCTTTCATAGCAGCATTGTTCACAGTAGCCAAAGGGTGGGAGCCACGTGAGTGTCCTTGTGGGTGAACGATGAACAAAACGTGGTCCATACGTACCATGGAAGACCATCCGGTGTAGAAAGGAAGCAAGTTTTGACATATGCTACCGTGGGCACGACCCTTGGGGACTCTGTGCTCAAGGTCCGTGTGCATCGCAGTCTTAGTTTGCGACATGGAGAGTCCCGGAGACTGTTGCGTGGCAACGGGATGAGCTTGAAGATGGTGCCCTGAGTGAAAGAAGCTGGTCACGGGCGATGAACGTCGTGCTTCGCCTACGGCGCATCTCGGGTAGTCGGATCACGGAGACAGTCGGACTACACGGGTAGTCGGATCACGGAGCCAGACCGTGGGAGGTGGCGCCGCGCCTGTGGGAGGGGGAAGGGAGCGAGTGTTCAGTGGGGCAGAGTCTTAGATTTGCAGGACGAAGGGTCCTGGGGTCTGTTGCGCAGTAATGGGAAAGCACTTAACTCATTACTGTGCACTTAAAAATGGGTCAGACGGTAAATTCTACGCTATGCACATTTTACCACAATTAAAAAAAACAACAAAATCAAATAAACTCATGTTTTCTTCAAAACAACTCAAACCCTGTGCACTTCAAAAGACACCTGAGAGAGACTATTTACAAAACACATATCTAATAAAGAACTTGTGTCTAGGATATCCAAATAGCTCTTATGGGTAGATAAGATGAATCCAATTAAAAATGGTCAAAAGATTTGAATAGATATATCTTCAAAAAAATATGCCTGAATGGCCAAGAAGCACATGAAGAAATGGCCGAGGTCGTTAGTCCCTGGGAAATGCAGTGAAAACCACAGTGAGACGCCATCGCACAAACCGCTGTGATGGCTGCAATGATAATGATTTGAAAGACAGTCGCGTGTTGCAGATGTCGCCAAGGGCGCGGAGAAGCAGGAGCCTCACTCGTCGCCAGTGGGAATCTAGACGGTGCAGCCTCGTTGGAAAACAGTCCGGCGGTTTCTCAACAAACGAATTCACCGCAGGACCCGGCAACCCTGCTGCAGAGCATCAGCTCTAGGAAATGAAGCGTCATTATCCGTCAAGAGAAACGGATAAACAAAACCGGTGGATTCCCGCACAGAAACACTGCGTTGAAAGGCACGAGGAGCTAGGACGTGCTACAGGATAAAAAAGAACCTCAAAAAATCGTGCAGGGAGAGAGAAGGCAGAGCACACGCCGTGCGGTGCATTCACACGCAGTGACCAGAAAAGACAGCGCTCTGAGGACAAAAGGGGGATTAGCGGTTGCCGGGCGGGGACGAGCGCTGGGGGGATTAGCCATGAATGGCTCCCGGGATCTTGCTGGAGGGAGAACAATGTTCTAAGACCAATTTATGGCGATGGTGGCGCAACTCAGTAAATCTACTAAAAAATAATAGAATTTCAGCTTATATCCTTGAAATGGGTGAATTACATGCTGTGTAAAACACGCCTCAATAAAATTACTTTTAAAAACCTATACCAGAAAACGGCTGAGCGATACACGTGGTTACAGTGACTGTATTTCCCCACCAAAGAGCGCAGCATGTGATCTGGTAATTCCTCTATTATTTATGAATATGTTATGTGACATTATTAATCATTAAAAACAGTGATAAAAAAACAAAGTATGTTGGTGCCAGATAAAGGCCTGGTGACGCCAGTTGGAGATTAGGGGCCTCGGCTGTCACCCCCGACGGGGGTCCCAGGGCAGGCCCTGCTCAGCTGCTCAGCTGAGGGGACACCGGCTGCTGCTTCGCCTGCTGGGACATCCCCAGGCCTCCCCTGCTGTGACACAGAACCGGGAGGGGTCTGGGTGGGGAGCGGGGCCTCCCGCGGGAACAGCTCCACCAGGAGCACGATGGCGGCTGGAGGACACCTTTGTCTATGAGCATTTTCCCTGCTCTGCTATATTTTGCACTGAATGATTATCTCATTACAAATTGAAGGCCTAAAGAAAGGGTACCAGGATGCATTTTTGCTGTAACGGGTGTGGTGTTAAAGAAATAAAAAGATCATTGGGGCAGATTAAAATAAAAGCGTTTCCAATTTCACAAGGAAGTCCAGGGATTCAGAGCCTTCTCCTACCACGTTTGGTAAAAGTCAAGTCGAAAGCCCTCAGCCTGGCGCGCCTCCTTTGGGGAGCTTCGAATGGCGCTGGGCTTCTCAGCCAGGCTCGGGGGTTGGGTGGGGGGCGTCCTTGAGGTGAGGGCAGCTTGTGCCCTCCCTCTGCCCCGGCCGTGTCTGCACGGCAGCTCTGTCGAGCACTTGGGGGCCTTCCGGCTCTCACGACACTGCGGTGGGCCTGGGCTCGGGAAGGAGGGCAGGTGTCCTGACTCTGGTCTGGGGTGCCCGAGGGGCCCTGCAGGGAGCCCCCCGGATGCTGCCCACAGCCCAGCAAGTGGCTCCTCTGTGGGCCTGGGCCACCTGGGCCCCAGCACACTTGCCGACACCAAGACCCTCCCCAGAAATGCTCTGTGCTTCTCCCCAAACCAGCGCAGGAATCCCTGCCCCCCGCAGGCGCACCCGGCCAGTGGGATGTGGAGTCCTCTTGCAGACGCTGCCAGGTCACAGACGGAGGGAGCTCCTGCCTGCGCCGCTGCCCTCACGCTCGGAAAACTGCCCAGGGGCATCTGGGGACCCGGCTATGCCCAGCTCCTTGCACTCCCAGAGAAGGCCTCTCCACTGCCCATCTGAGCGTTGGCGGAACGGTCCATACATAAAAGTAGCTTCACCTCTCAGAGTTCCAGCTTCCTCATCTCTCAAAATAGGAACAATCACATCAGTTTATGCATGTGTTTGCGAGGGCCCTGCACACCAGGATGCCTGGGCGACAAGAGAAGCCAGAGCTGCCCTCAGGGCTCCTTAACAGGGAAAGAGGACAGGCCACGGGGTGGGGGCGGGGAGGGAGGGAGAATATTCCAGAACAGGAGCTGCACTAGCAAAGGCTTGGAGGCAAATAAACACAGCGTGTGGGACCGGCGGGGGCTCAGCATGGCCGGAGGGGGAACTGGACAAGGCCCGGGGGAGAGGCCAGGCTAGGAGGAAGCAGGGTCTGCCCTCCTTGGACCTCAGGAGAGCAAACCAGCGTTGGGCAAAACGCTTTTAAGCCGGTAGGTTTGCAAACACCAGCATCGCTGCAGCCACTGCCCTTGTCACCGTCACTGCTATCCCTGTGAACTAAACAGCGAACAATGGAGCATGGCTGCACAACTCGGAATATTGAAGGACTCCGTTATTCACCAATTCCTGACCGTCTGCTCTTTGCTGAGGGCCAAGATCTTAAGGTGTGTGGTCAGGGCCAGCTTGGCAGGGGCTGCGGCCTGTCTCAGGGGCCAGGGAGTCCTGGGGGCCACGCAGGGTCCGAAGAGGTGCGTCTGAGCCAGGTCTCCACCGCCGGCGTGGTAGGGCCAGCGAGGAGGACAGAGAGAGCGTCCAGGCGGGGGAAGAGGGCAGCCTGGAGAGGCGGCAAGTGGGCTGTGCCCAGGGGAGGTGACGGGTGACAATGAGGGGGTGACAGGGAGGGGAGGGCACCGGGAGAGGAGGTGACAGGTGATGGGGAGGGGAGGGGAAGTGACAGGGAAGGGTACTGGGGGAGGTGACATTGAAGTGGAGGTGACAGGTGAGTCCTCCCAGGGCCCAGGGCAGGAGCTGAGACCTCCGAGGCAGGCACCGGAGAGAGTCCGGGGCACTCACTGTTGGCCCCGAAGGCACAGCTCGGCACGAGAGACATTCCCCCTCAGAGAGCGAGTGCCCGCAGACGCAGCAGTCCTCAGGGACGACCTCTGTCCCTGACTCAGCCCCAGGCCGTCCATGAAACCGTTGCCGAAAGACTCAGGCAAGGAAGCTTCCAGCACCGATTATTTCTCCACCAGTGTCCTGTGGGACCAGCAGTGGGGTCACCGGGTTCTAGGACTGCAGAAGCCACATGTCCAAGAGCTTTTCATCCGTCACCCTCCTCCGCGTGTTCTGCCACCCTCGTCCCGACTCGGGGCCCAGGCCCTGGTAGCCGGTCGTCCTCCCGGTGTCAGCCAGGCACCGGCTCACCCTGGGCTCGCTCCTTGCCGACTCTGCTTTGCGAGGCATTTCTTGAGCTCGTGCTGTCTAGGTTTGAAGGTGGGGCCCAGCCCTGGCCCTGCCCGGGCTGCGGCGGTTCCCTGGTGCCGCAGCGTGGCCAGAGCAACCCCAGACCTGCCAGCACGGCAGCCCCGAGCTCTCCCGGCTCACCGAGCCCGGTGCTGGGACCCCCTGCGCACCCGGACAAGGCCGCCGTCGGGTTTGGTGATCGTCTCATCACTGTTTCCAGAGTGGTTCTTTGGGCAGACGTTAATTATATGACAGTTATAGGAGGGAGTTGGGAGATGCTTTCTGCAGGTATTTTACATTCTGCCGGAAACCAGCTCTCGGGGGACAGATTTTCAATTCCTGACACACCAGAGCCCGGGCGTAAGGTGAAGGTCTCTCTAAGGATGGCAGCCGTGGCCCCGCCCCACAAGGCCGGTGGAGAGGGCGTCCTGCCGGGGTCGCCACCGACGCGGGGTGAATTCCGTGCGATGGGGGTGGGGCTCCGGCAGACGCATCAGAACACGAGAAACCAAACAGCCGCGCTTTTGCAGGCTGTTTCCTCTGACTTTGGGACTGGGCAGGGCCTGGTGGGCCCTTTGAACTCCACGGGACCAGAGTCCTCGCATCAAGAATGAAGGAAGCTAACGTGTGTGTTTCCTCAACACGGTCACTTTGAGGAAGCACCTTTGTTTACGCTTTATTTAAAGACCACAGGACCACTGCGTCCACTTCTGCGCCGGCTTTGCTCCAACTAAGACTTCAGCCCCCGTCCTGCAGGTGTGGGGCCTGGACCTTGTGTCCCCAGGAGGTCCTGCAGGACCCTGCGGCCAGTCACGTCCTGCCAGGCGAGAGGAGACTCGAGTGGCTATTTTCTCCCAGGCTGATGCAATCTCGGCTCCAGTTCCTGGCTGCAGATGAGGGAGCCCTTATCTCCGGGCAAGGGCTTCCTTTCTCTCAGTGGGGAGCTCACCAGGACAGAGGGCTGGGGTCCCAAGGGAGCTGCATATGCCACACAAACCAACCTAAAATGACAGCTCCCCAGCAGCTTAGGGGGCCTAGAGGCAGCCTGGGCCCCTGAGCCCCCAGAAACCACAGCCCCCTCCGCAGCCACCGCCGTGTGCAGGGCAGGCCGGGACTGGCGGGGCCCAGGGCCCGCCTCAGCCAGCGCCTTCCCTGTGGTTGAGTCGAGGGGCCTGCTGCAGCCGTGTGAGCTGGTGCCGTGACCCACGCAGCGGCCGTGATGTCTCGGTGGGCTGCTCAAACCGCTTGGCAAAGACGGTCTTTAAGGCTACAGGAAAAGTGACAGAAATGCAGAGACTCGCGGTCCTGATGGGACAGGTGCCAGGTGTCCTGCCCTCGTGGTTCATGGGGTGTACCACGGCACTGAAGTGCCCCTGCATTCCAGGAGACCCGGAGTAATCTTTCGGTAGCAGGGCTCACTGCTTTGTGTCCTAACCTGGACTATTCCAGAGCTTTCCAAAGATCCATTGCTGTCTCAGGCTCTGACAAATGCAGAGCGGCGCTCACCTAGCCGGCATCTCCCCATGAGCCGTGGGACGGCCCCACGTGGTCCGGGCAGGAGCCTCCGGACCTGGAGGAGAGGCCGGTGGTGCCGTGCCTGCGCCCCAGGTCTGGCCTGCGATGTCAGGCTCTCGTCAGCTGCTGCTGTCTGCGCAGCACCGGGCAACTAGGAGGATGGAGGCCAGTGCCTGCCTCTCGGCACGGCGGACACAGCCCTGTGCACCCAGAGGGCCAGGAAGAGGAAGTGGGGGGCCGTGGGCTCCTCCTGCCACCCGGGCCTGGGAGCTGCCCTGTGCACACCTCCCCTGGCGGGAGCAGTCAAGACCCTCCCCTGCTCAGCAGCGACCCGGAGGATGGAGGGGCTCACAGGCGACGTCCTGGACGGCCTCCTCACAGGCAGAGACCTGTGTCAGCCTTGTAGTTTGAGCATCTCCTGGGACCAGAGGGGAGGGGGAGCCAGGCAGCGGCTGCAGGCAGGACCCGCGGTCGGGGGCAGCGTGGCAGGCGCAGGCTGCCTTGTGCCCACCCTCCTGCGTCCTGGGTGCTCGTGGGCACAGTTTATGGTGCAGAGAGACGGGTGCGTCTGAGTGTCTGTGACCCACCTCCTCTCCTAGCAGGTCCGTGAGCGAGAAGCTCAAAATTCTTACGTTTGTGCAGTAGACGGTCGTTCCTGAGATCTCAGTTGTCACATGTCATTTCCTGGTGACAGATACCAGTATAAAAACACTTTTATAAATGTTCACTTATTTATTTGCTTATTTACGTGTTTTCTATAAATTATTATTTTTTTTTTTTACAAATAATCCTTAGCCCTGAATCTATTTCTCGTGTATGTGGGACGCTCACTTGCGTCATCCCCGGGGCTCTGTGATCGGAACCTCCGGCGGGTGGAAGGGCGTCTGCGGGCTGGAAACAGAGGAAGGCCGCTCTGTCCTGCCTCCGCTGGGACCACGGGGAAGCCTCGCTTGGTCCGAGGGTTCCGATACGCAGGAGAGCTGGGAACATTACAGTGCCGAGCACACGCAGCCCGGATTCAGGGGTGAGAGGCCAGCAGGGGGGCAGGAGCATCTGGGGGCTGCAGGGCTGTCCCGAGACGCTGTCACTGAGGGCCCCAGGCTGGCGGCTCAGCCACAGAAACGGACTCTCACGGACACTCACGGTCTGGTGTCTTGCAGCCCGGGGTCCAGGCGCGGGCAGGGCTGGCCCCGAGGCCTCTGCCCTGGGCTCTGGACGGTCATCTCTTCTCGGCGGCGTCCCTCGATGCCTGTCCCTGTGTCCAAATTTCCCCTTCCTGTGAGGACGTGAGCCATACGGATTAGCACCCACCCTAATGGCCTCATTGTTAACTTGATTTCCTCAGTAAAGACCCAATCTTCAAATAAAGCCACATTCTAGGACTTTGACATAACTTTTTAGGGACACAATTCAACTCACACCAGGGCCCTCGTGGGTTCGGGCCAGGCTTCAGTTCTCCCCGCCATGTGACAGTGCTGCCTGGGCTGTCCCCGTAGCTCAAGGAGTCTCCCAAGATACCACGTGGTGTCCACGGGCTTCCACGTGGTCGCTGGGGGTGGGGCAGGGTGGGGCCCGGGGCAGGGGGCTGCGCGCCCAGCACGGGGGTGCTGCCGCAGCACTCCCCACTCTGTGTGTCTACATTTTGCTTCAGGAATGTTACTCTGTCAGATTAGAAGGCGCTGCCGGGCCCTGACAGGCAGACGCAGTACGTGATAGACTCCATGTGAATCCTGAAATAGCATCTCGACTCCGGGATTCAGATAAGAGATTGTAAACCTCCCTCTAGTGTAATCGTGCTTGAGAATTTACATGTCAAATACGTAAACACACTATTTTTTCATTAGTCATTTTCCTTTCCTTCACATCATGGCAGGGACACTATGCACATTTATTTTTGAATTCCGTGTGTAGATAGGCAGTGTTTCCTATGGATTAGATTCAGTGTGGTAGCATGTCATGCTGTAAACGATGCCAGGTGGAGGCGGTCTGGGAGCAGGGTAGCCGGGGACAGGGGTGGCCAGGGACTGAAGACAGCTGCCCGGGGCTGGCTCGCCCACTGTGGGGTTCAGGGCAGGGGGGGCGATGGAAAACCTCTGCAAATCCCGCCTGGCTTCCCCGCCCAGAGTTAGCTGAGAGGCAAGTGCGTTGGGATCAATCAAGCTGGAGAGTCTCAAAGGTTTTAGTACAATAACTGTTTAAGCCTCTAGGGACATTTTCCTGAGTGATGACATGTGGCTGGAATTGCCCGGGGCACGAGTGCACCCAGGACTGCAGCTGCCACGGGGTGAGGGCTCACCAGAGGCCGGGGCAGAAATAGCTCTGGGTCCAAGGAGAGCAGGCCTGAGAGAGGCTGAAGCAGAGCAGAAGGTGCAAACCGGCCCTTTATTAGGGTCCGGGGCCATCCGCTGCAGCAGCGCCTGGACTGGAGGACTTCGTGGACCTCAGAGACGAAACTGACACAGCCTGGATGTGGGGACAGCAGGAAACGCAGTGGCACCGACGGCAGCCTGGCTCTAAGCGTCCAGCGCACGGGCCTGGTTCAGCGCACTCCAGTGAAGCGTGAGGTTCACCTCTAACGTAGGTGACACTTTCTCGGGAGGGCACTGGACTCCCTCTCGTCTCCCACCCCCCCTGCAGCTGCAGGCTCTGCTGCAGATGTGACCTGTCCTGTTGGGATCTGTGACTTTGGGTTCGAATTCCAAATATTCCAAGCAGACAGCCCCGTCCCCAGCAGCCTCAGTCCCCCTGAAGGATCTCCTGACTCCTTCTAGTGGACCCCTGAGTGTGCGAATGTGTATAGTGTGTATGTGTGCGTGCGTATGTGTGTGCACGCATGTATGTGTGTGAGTGTGTGTGTGCGTGTGAGCGTGTGCACTGGCATATGTATGTGTGAGTATATGTGCATGTGTGTGCATGTGTTTGTGTGTGTGCGTGTGCTCATGTATGCCTGTGTGAGAGTGCATGTGTATTGTGTGCACACGTGTGTGAGGATACATGAATATGTGTGTGCAAGTGTACACACATGTGAGTGTGTGGGCTTGTGTACACACATGAGTGAGTGGGTGTGTATGTGCAAGGCTGTGAGTAATATGTGCATGTGTGTGCATGTATTCATGCATGTGAGTGCATGTGGGCATGTGTGTACATGTGTGTGCATGTACGAGTGATCATGCAAGTATATGTGCATGTGTTTGTGTGAGTGTGTATGTGCACTGTGTGCACACTGTGTGTGCAGGTGTATGTGAGTGTGTGGGCTTGTGCGTGCATGTGTGAGTGTGTACATGTATATGTGTGCAAGTGTGTGTGTGTTTTATAAATGTTCACTTATTTATTTGCTTATTTACGTGTTTTCTATAAATTATTATTTTTTTTTTTACAAATAATCCTTAGCCCTGAATCTATTTCTCGTGTATGTGGGACGCTCACTTGCGTCATCCCCGGGGCTCTGTGATCGGAACCTCCGGCGGGTGGAAGGGCGTCTGCGGGCTGGAAACAGAGGAAGGCCGCTCTGTCCTGCCTCCGCTGGGACCACGGGGAAGCCTCGCTTGGTCCGAGGGTTCCGATACGCAGGAGAGCTGGGAACATTACAGTGCCGAGCACACGCAGCCCGGATTCAGGGGTGAGAGGCCAGCAGAGGAGCATCTGGGGGCTGCAGGGCTGTCCCGAGACGCTGTCACCGAGGGCCCCAGGCTGGCGGCTCAGCCACAGAAACGGACTCTCACGGACACTCACGGTCTGGTGTCTTGCAGCCCGGGGTCCAGGCGCGGGCAGGGCTGGCCCCGAGGCCTCTGCCCTGGGCTCTGGACGGTCATCTCTTCTCGGCGGCGTCCCTCGATGCCTGTCCCTGTGTCCAAATTTCCCCTTCCTGTGAGGACGTGAGCCATACGGATTAGCACCCACCCTAATGGCCTCATTGTTAACTTGATTTCCTCAGTAAAGACCCAATCTTCAAATAAAGCCACATTCTGGGGTACTTTAGGACTTTGACATAACTTTTTAGGGACACAATTCAACTCACACCAGGGCCCTCGTGGGTTCGGGCCAGGCTTCAGTTCTCCCCGCCATGTGACAG
>NW_012151964.1:1304708-1313935 GCF_000956105.1 Propithecus coquereli | reverse complement strand
GTATGTGTGAGGCATTCTGGCTGCCGTCCCCTCCCACGTGTTGCCGCGAAGCTGCCCGAAGGGGCCTTGCTGCTGCCTGGGGATGCAGCCTGGCTGGGCCGAGCTCTGCAGAGACGGAGCCATAGGAGGGCGGAGAGGGACCGACCGTGAGGAACCGGCTCGTGCCCCCTGGAGCTGAGGAGTCCCGGGGACTCTGCAGGGCGAGTGGGCAGCTCCACACCCAGGACAGCTTGAGACCCAGAAGAACCGGCCACGTTTCTACTCGAGTTGACAAAGCCCTTGTCCCGGTGCAAAGCTGCCAGGCAGGAGGAATTCTCTTCTGCGCCTGGAGGAGGGTCGCTGGCCCTTCTGTTCTGACCTTGGGCTGGCCGAGGAGACCCTTCCACGCAGGGGAGGCCACTGCTCACTCACTGTAAGACACCCTCACAGACACCCAGGATGCCGTGTGACCGTGGCCCGGCCAGGCTGCCATATGAAATTCACCACGGTACGTCCTGAGAAAAACTTGCCTCCTCTCTTGATCTTGGGCCGCCCCTCCAGGCCTCTGTGGCCAGAGCAGGGCTGGGACCGCGCAGGCCCGGCCAGTCCTCTGCCCCACTGGCCTCTGCGCAGCTGTCCGGCACCCGGCTCCGGGAGCGCCCAGTCAGCACACAGCCGTCACATGTGCTCATGGGCTCAGGCCCGGCCTGAAGCCTGGGGCGGGGGTAGCGCCGTCCTCCACTCTGCCCTCCTCCTCCACCCCCGCCCCCAGTTATGAAAGCAGAAAGGGACGCATCCCGCTCATTCCAGAGAATGTAAACAGGTCCTGGCCGGGACAGGAGGGGTGACCTCTGCCCAGGGAGGGGCCGGAGCCGGCTGCTCTGGCGAGAGCTGGCCCGGCCACACAGAGCCAGGCTGGCGGGGCTGTCGGGGTGGACCCTGCTCTCTCTGAGCGGGCTCGCAGGGACAGGACTGAAGGGGAGTGTGTGCCCCTCTCGAAAATATTAAAAAAGTATAAAAATGCGTGTGAGTAAGTAAGTAAGTGAAGCAAGTCTGTAATCCCCAAGCTTTTGGTCCACAGAGCGGTGTTGGCACAGGGCACCCGGGTCATCCACAGACCTCTTGCTGCCATATCAGGGAAAGGACCCCAAGGAGCCGGGTATATCTTTGAAGGGCATGTGCATGTGCATGCATGTGTGTGTGCGTGCGTGCATGTGTGTGTGTATAGGTGTGTGCGTGCATGTGTGTGTGTGTGTGCATGCGTGTGTGTGTGTGCATGCAGGCGTGTGTGTATTTTATTCTTCACTGAGAACACACAGGACAGGTCCTCATTTCGAAAAGCAAACACTAGAGCTCGTGTTGCGCAGGCTGTGATCACGTCAAGGCCGGCCACCACCTACCACAGGCTCCTCGGCCCGGAGCTGAGATTCTGCCAATTCAGCCTCAAAAGGTCACCGCCCAGGAAACAGCCAGGCCTGGCCATGCAAACTGCGCTCATGTGGGGGACGGAAAGGTACCTTAATGCTGTATTAATCAGGAAGCTCATTAGTACCTTCCCCCCGTGTTCCCGTTTCAGGAAAACAGGTGTTTCTAGAGGACATTAAGTTTTCATGAACACTGAATAACGAAAGGCCTTTTAAATAACCCGTGGGCGGGTTTTCGAGCGAGGGCGGCAGCTCCCTCTGAGGACGTCTGGGGACATCTGGCTGGTGCTGTGGTGCGTGCCACAGGCATGTGACGGGCAGGCCCCGGACCCCAAACACCCTGCAACACAAGCACAGATCTGTAAGGCAAGCCTTGCCCTGCCAAAGACGCCGTTGAGCTCCGAATGGAAAAACTGGCTTTTTCATTAAAAAGACAAAATAGAAAACAAAACACTATTCTCTCTCTCTTTTTTCGTTACACTCACGTTCCCCCATTAGGCCAGGTCCCCAAACCTCCTGGGCGCATCTTGGAGCTTTAACTCTGCATCGTCTGCCCTTGAGGCGGCTTCGCCTTCCTGCTGTGAGGTCAGAGCCGCTGCCCGGTCCTCTCACTGTCCCCAAGAGCTCTGCCCCTGAGAGACAGAACCCCAGACCGTCCCTGTCCCTCGGCCAGCTCTGCCCTCGACCTGGTCTTGATACACGGACCAGCTCCACCAGCCACGCGACCTCATCCCAGAAAAGCCAACGCAATGCAGCTTCCTCCGCTCCCCCAGCTGTTCCCTCAGGCTGTAGCCTTTGTTTGAGGGAAGGTGGCCGCCAAGGAAAGTCCACCCAGCGAGAGGGGGCGGCTGCTGACCAGCCTGCCCAGCCAGTGTGAGAGGCTCGGGGGAAGAAGGGAAGGGGAGAGCGGGGTCCAGTGGGCTGGGCAGCAGTGGGACACACGCACGGGTCAGGTACAGCGGGCTCTGCACGGCTAAGGGCGTCTGGGGTCTTGGGAGGGGATTCTATATGCTCCCGCCTGGCCCGTCCAAGCAGCCAGAAGTCAGGAGGGAGCCTTGTGGGGCGATGAGAATTCGGGGCATGCATGTATCTGTGGACAATCGATCACTCGGATTTCTAAGGTCAAAACTCAAACATTCTGCGCCAGGACCAGCTGCCATGGCTTTGTGTCCAGAAAAAATTAATCCCTGTACCTGCACAGAAAACAGAAACGCATTCGTGCATTCCCAAGACTGACGAAGACGGAATGCTACTCGGTCGTCTGTTCAGTGGGCCGACAACCACCTACGGAGCGTGTCCGGTGCGCCAGGCACCCATCGGATGCTGGGGACATAAGGAGGAATTGTAAAGGACAAGCAAAGATGAGCAGTGGCGATACAGGGTGTGTGGGAGGCAGAGCGACGGCCCCAAGAGACCTTCTGTCACCGCGATGGTCACAGGACCTTGCCACGTGATCGATTTGAAGATCCCAACATGGATGCCTGGACTACCCGGCCGGGCTCAGTGTGAGCCCACGGTCCCGTGAGAGGGAGCGACGAGAGTCAGAGCGAAAGAAAGAGATGTGATGGTGGAGGGGGGGCTGGCCAGGAAGGGTCTCCAGTCAAGGAATGTGAGAAGCTTCTAGAAGCTAGGAAAAGCAAGGAAGCACGTTCTCCCCAGAGTCCCCAAAAGAAATGCAGCCTCCCAGCTTCTCACTTCAGACTCTGAGCTCCAGAACCGTATGAGTATAAATTCGTGTCGTTCTAAGCCACTCAGTTCGTGGAGGCTCGTTACACAGCAGTGAGGAAGCAAACAGTGCGTAGATGCCACACAGAGCCCACGGCTGACCGAGGGCTTCACGGGGCAGGTCTGAAGGTTTCTCTCAGGGTCGGGAAGAAGCAGCGAGGGCCGCCCTTGCCTTGTTGTCCGGCCCAGTACGGGCAGTTGTAGCTAGAGCAATCAGGAAAGGAAAACATGCAGACAAAAGGAAGACATACAACAGTCTCTATTTATGAATGAAATGATTGTCTAAGTAAAAAATCTCAAGAAATCTACAAAATCTGGAACAACAAGGTCATAGGATATAAGATCAATCCATAAAAACCAATTACAATGATATATGTGAAAATAAAAGTTAGAAACATAACACCATTTATAATTGCTCCAAGGAAATGCATCCTTAGGTAAAATCTAACAAAACGTCTGTAGTGTTATATTATGTGCTGAAAATTTATGAAATATTCAGGAAAGAAAGTCAAAGAAGACCCAAATAAATGGAGAAACTCTGTTCATGAATTAAAAGGATCAGCATAGTAAAGATGTCAGTTCTCAAAGTGATCTCTAGATTTTGCACAATTCCTAGCAAAATCCCTACAATGTTTGCTCATAGATGTGAGCAAACTTATTGTAAAATTTACGTGAAATGGCAAAGGACCTAGAACAGCTAAAATAATCTTGAAAGAGAAGAATTAAATAAGAGGAATCTACGTGAGGTTAAGGCTTATTGTAATGTATAGGTATAATAATCGAAATAGTGTCATATTAGAGAAGGGATAGATCAATAAAACATGACAAAGACCCCAAAAATAGAACCCCTACATTTCTTGATCCCTCACCCTGGTCCTCTGACCGAGTCTCCTCCTACCAACTCCTCCCCCTCCTCCCTCCTTCCAGCCACAGCGGCCTCCTCGTGGCCCTGGGCATACTTGGGGTGGGGCTCCAGCTGCTGTCCCCTCCGCCTGGGCGCTCCTCTCTGCAGGACCTGGAAGTCTGATTCCCTCTCGATTACAGGTGAATGCATCTTCCGAGCAGTCGATTAGTGGTGTGGTCACTGGGGAGAAATATGGCACAGTTGCAGAAGCCGTGCAGTGGAGAACGGCAGCCTTTTGAACAAACGAGGGGGGAGGTACTGGACGGCTTTGGGGAAACAGCGAACGAACCTCAATGTGAACCTCAGGCCTCACGCGAAAGGAAGCTGAGAATGGATCACAGGTGTGAGCGCCTGTGTAAAACTATAGAACTTCCAGGATAAAACATAGGAGAGAATTCACAGAACCAAGGGCTAGGCCAAGAGTTCCTAGAATAGAAACTAAAAACAATTCATAAAGGGACACGTTGACAAATTGGACTTCATCAAAATTAAAAACTTTTGCTCTGCGAAAGACTCCGTGAAGAGGATGGAAAGACAAGCTAACGACCGGGAGCAAACACTGCAAACCTCCTATCCCACACGTCTTTGTACACGGAAAACATAAAGAACTCTCACAACTCAACAGTAAAAACCCAAACGCTCCAATTAGAAAATGATCAGAAATGGCTCACAAGCACAAGAAGAAAAAAAAAAAGACAACACCAAATGCTGGTGAGGATATGGAGAAATTGGATCCCTACTTTGCTGGTGGGAATGTAGCTTGGTACAGCCACTGTGGAAATGGTTTGGCAGTTTCTCTGAGAAACGAAACACACACTTAACACGCTTTAAAGAGATAAACTTTCTCCCCCAAAGACCACACCACTGATGGACCGGTTGGCTCCTTCAATCAGAAGGTGCATTCACCTGCAATCACGAGGGAATCAGACTTCCAGGTCCTGCAGAGAGGAGCGTCCGGGCGGAGGGGACACAGCAGCTGGACCTCCCCCAGCATGCCCAGGGCCACGAGGAGGCCGCTGTGGCTGGAAGGAGGGAGGAGGGGGAGGAGTTGGTAGGAGGAGACTCGGTCAGAGGACCAGGGTGAGGGATCAAGTGCACTTTTAGGCTTTGGTGAGGGTCGGGCCTCTTGGATATCAGAGACGGAGCTCACTTTTGCAGAGCCTGCTGCCAACGCTAAAGCGCGGGATGCAGACGCAAGGCTGTTCTCCCCCCCCACTGCCCACAGCCCCTGCCCAGCGCCCAGCACGCCCTGCTTATTTCTGACCACTTTATTGGCAATAATTCCACTCATTAAGGAAGCAGGAATACTCTGATGTTCAAGTTTTGAGGTATCTGAAAACTGTCACCAAAAAGGTTGTTTTGATTAATAGTTTGGTTTTTTTTAAGAAGTACAGGCGCGGTAATAGCCACGCAGTGTCTCACAACCCACAGCACAGAAAGGGCCGATTGTTTCAAACGCGGTCTTAGAGTTCAACACGAGAGCGGGATACAAATCCCTGTTTGCATCTAAATTCCCATAACATTTTCCTTCCCAGTCATTTGGTGATGTCGTAGCTTCTCCCAGATCTGTTTTCACTTTTTCATCTGGAAATAGTTGCACTCACGGAGGAATTTATAGAGCTGCCAATCGTGTCCATGAATCAACGCAGAACGCCACGCTCTGGTGGAAGTACCCCTCGTGTTGGGGTCTGTGATGACACCCCGGTCCTCACTCTGCGAGTGTCCACGTCCCGGGTGCCCAGCTCTGTGCAAAGGTCCAGGGGCACAAAAGGAGAATGGCAGCCCCTGCCTCAGGACCAAGTAACCTGTTGAGGATGGCAGAGGAGCAGGTGTGTGGGGCACAGGCCGGCAGTGGCACAGGTCACGCTGGACGAGAACAGGAGGTGGAAGGTGACCAAGGGAAACGGTTACAGAGCTAGACGAGAGGGCAGCTGTCAAGTGCCCACAGGGTTGGCAACGCCACGCTCTGGGCACGTTGGTCAGCAGACGCTGCATCTCACGCCAGTGCGAGACCACCTAGGAGCTCAGGGTGGTGCTTCCCAAACCTCTGTGTGCACGGGACTCTCCTGGGTCGTGGGGATGCAGCGATTCAGGACGTCTGCAGAGGGCTCGGCAGGCTGCGTGTCCAACAGGGCGCGGGGGCGCTGGGCTGTGAGCGCAGAGAAGGGCTGGGAAACAGCTGGAATCCCGGCAGGCTCCGGCTCAGTCCCCACGCGGACGCTGGTGCCGGGCACTCGGTGACGTGCGCCAAGCCACCCCGTGCCACTGCGGGGAGCGCGAGAGCCCGTCGGAAGTCGCAGGTGGGGGTGGTGGCTGAGCGCAGCACCCACGGGTGCTCCCAGGCTCCTTCCCAGGTGACCCCCAACCTGCGCATCCCCTAGGGAATCTCCCCCACGGGAACAAGCGTCGGTCCTCGTAGCAATCGGCCTCCGAGGAACTTGAAAATATGAAAGAGATTTCATTTTCCGAGTTACTATGCAGCAGAAGCAGTCATAGCGTTTCAGCCTCTGCTCCTGGGCTAAGGCCCAGTTACCGCCTACATTGTGTTTCTTAAAGCCTTTAATAACTCACACATTTTTTTAAATTCAAAAACTTCCTAAAACTGAACAGACCAGTGCCCTGAAGGCACACGTGGAAAATGCTACTGCAAAAGTGGCAGAGCCACCTTGGAAGAGCGTGTGAGGGAAAGCCATGGGGCACAGGGTCTGCCACCTCCACGCCCGGCTCTCCCTCCAGGCTCCCCTCCTGCTGTCCCCACCCCGCCGCCTGACTCGGCTCATTTCTGGCTGGGTGGACGGCTGCCCCTGGTGTGGACAGCTTCCCCCCCATGCTCAACGCGCCAGTGTGTGTGCCGGTCAGAACAGCCCGGGCCTGGGTGTACCTCCTTTGCTTCGAGCTGTGCAACTGTGAGAAAAGCACTGAACTTCTCTGAGCCTCACGCTCTTCATCTGGAAAATGGGTGCAATGATGTTTCACACCTCGTGTGACTACCGAGAGGACTAAACTCTCCTGGAGTTTGGAGGAGGCTGTGTCCTCGACCCTTGGGCTGTCGATGGCGGCCATGCTGAGCGCTAGGTGACAAACGAAGGTATCACTGCATCCCTCGGGTATTGTCTTGGGCGCCTGTGTCCGAAAGGCTTGCTCAGTGGGACCGAGCAAAGGTGGACCTGAACGAGGGTCCGTACTGAGGACTCGAGAAGCTCCGTCCAGCAATGACACGACTTGGGGATTTTCTACCTTGGACCTCAAAGGACAAGGCAGTTATTTCAAGGAGATCTGTCCCCTAAGAGAATTTACTGGGAGAGAAGAATATTAGTTTTAACCTCCTGGGAGTGTGTTTTAAGGAAACACAGTGGACCAAACCATCCGCTTTCAAAATGACCCACCTAAATGTTAACGAGGAATGAAAAACTGCCGTCAGCTCAGCGCGCGACTGAAATTGGCTGCTGCCAGCTCGTTAGGTTAATCGCCCAATGTAGTAGGTTTACGCTTTGGGAGCCTGATTTGTAGTGAAGGCACACAGTTCATAAACGACTAGTTCACAGGACTCGGAACGTGCCCATTATCTTAAATGCGTCTGAGGATTTGTGGGTTTTGTAGCTTTGTCTGTTTGTCCTATCAGTAGCCCCGGCTGTGATCGTTGATGGCAGCCACGTAGTGGAGCGAGCCGATTCCGACCGCGGTTTATTCCTGCAGGAAAGCACACTCCTCTGCGGGGCCTGCTTCTTAGCAGGGATTTCGCTAACGAGCTGCAGGGAAAGTGAAGCCAGCCCCTGGAAACAAGGCCAGACTTCTCCTTTCACATAGCTACGGTTTCCTCCCGACATCTGGACACCGGGGTGGAGTAGAATACACAGAAAATATTCAAAGAGCCTCGCCCTTTCTTTTCTCTTAAGGCAAGGGAAGGCCAGAGCCCTGGAAAGAAATAAAGAACCTGAAACGTGGGGAGCAGACGTAGAAACGGGGAGTCCACAGTCACAAACCGCCCTACCCGGTGCCTCCGCACATGCGATCAACCACACGGGAGGAGGTCCCTGTGCAGGTCTCGGAAGCCTCTGGCGGGCTGGCCCTGCCACTCCCCTGTCTGCACGCTGGGGGGGCTCTCCTGTCTGAGGAGGAGGGAGCCGCCCCCCACGCAGAGGGGAGGCCTGGGGGTGCTCGCTCAGCAGCCCTGGGAGGTTCCGCGGATCTGCTCCTTCAGCATTCACAGGCCTGGGAGGCTTCCGGCAGAAATACAGGCTTTGATCTATTATTTACAAGAAGCATCAGCAAAAAACGCCTGGCATTTGAGGCTGCCTGAAAAACAGCCACCCTCAGGACCGTCTTCCTGCCTGGGACTCGGTTAGCGTTATGCAGAGGCAAGGCGCTGGGAAGAAATGTTTTGCCGCGATGGGAGCTTCCTCCTCTGGGGTGCAGCGCAGGTGTGCGCGAGGGCACGAGACAGGCTCGCCCCTGTCTGGAGCAATCAGAGAGTGGCCTGGAGCCGCTCGGGGTCCGGATTCAGAGACTCCTGCTTCAGCGTCTGCTGTTTCCTTTCAGGGCAGAGGCTGCCGTAGCGAAGCCGGTTGCAAAGGAGGCAGCATCCACCAGTAATTGCGTTTCGGTTTGCAGGGCGGCTTATATTCCTCCATTGAAACGGAACCGCAGAGAACTCTGTGCCCTAGAGCTCACCTCAGCTGCCAAATATCACATTTGCACAGCGACAAAGAGTGTAAGCACAGAGATTTATAAAGTCATATTTTGTGCTTGAAAGACATTTTCTCCCTCGCCAGGGAAAATGCTCAATATGCTTCCTGAAAGCAGGCGTCACATGATCAATGGCGGCCTCAGGGGGAAGCCCTCCCTTTTAGGATCCTTCACTGATCATGGGCCAGTCAGACTTTCTGCTGTGACCCTCTCTATGGTAGTAACAAGTCACCTCCTTCAGGTGACTCAATAACTTATTTAGGCATGTTGGGCATGTTAACTCACTGACCAGAACATCTTACCGCTGACGGAAATAGTAATACATTTATCTTGATTGTTGTGTGACCACCCATTCCCTCATCCACCCATCCACCCACCCATCCACCCATCCACCCACCCATCCATCCACCCACCATCCATCCATCCATCCACCCATCCACCCATCCACCCACCATCCATCCACCCACCCACCCATCCATCCACCCATCCACCCACCTACCCATCCACCC
>NW_012151964.1:1293521-1304418 GCF_000956105.1 Propithecus coquereli | reverse complement strand
ACCCATCCACCCACCCACCCATCCATCCACCCACCATCCATCCACCCATCCACTCACCGACCCATCCACCTATCCACCCATCCACCCACCTACCCACCCACCCATCCATCCACCCATCTACCCACCGACCCATCCACCTATCCACCCATCCACTCATCCACCCACCCACTCATCCACCCATCCACCCACTGACCCATCCACCCACTCATCCACCCATCCACCCACCTATCCACTCACCCATCTATCCTCTGCCTGTTCCAATAAAAAACAAGGCTGGCTCCTAATATAACCAGAATTATTTAGATGCTTTTGTGAGTAGGGAAAGAGGATGGGATAAATGACAAAATGGGGAACAAAACATGGAAGGAGGATGAAGACAAACAAAGAGACAATGACAGAGAAGTGAATTTACTTGGTTTTATTAGAAATATTCCATCATGTTGAATAGTCCAGTAAAAACAGAAAAGGAAAGGTCAGATTGTCTAAAAGATGGTTCCTCGTATTTGAAAACTGAATCTAAACTAATGCCTCCCTAAAATAGTGCAACAGGAAACTATCTTTGGTTAAGAGGAATTCATGCCAACACTGACCAAAAACTGGCACACGGAACCTTCCACCTTAGTTCACAGTTCTCCCTACCACGTGCACGGGGCGTAAGTTGGTTTTGCGTAGCTGGTGTCAATCTCCCCGTCCTCCCATTCAGCCACCCCCATTTCCCTGGGTGGATCACCCTCATCCATGTGGTTTGGGAGGGGAGGACTCCACCGCTCAGATCTGGGAGTGGGCACAGGGCCAGACCTGGCCAATGAATATGTCGGTCCCGTGGTCAGGACAGGCGTGAGACTCCGTGGGCTCGGTGGCGCTTGCTCCGGCACTGCGCTGGGGCACAGGGAGGAGGGGTTCTTCTCCTGCTGCACTTGGGGCAGAGGAAACAGGAGCCCAAGCTCCATTACTGCCTCCGCCACCATAATCACCAGAACCGAGGGAAGGTCTACTCGATCCTTTACGTCCTAAATATCAGAGTTTCCGAGGAAGACCAGCCTGCTTTAGAGGAGAGCAAAACAGACTGGAGAGAAACGCAAGAGTAAAACAGTCCTGAGGGCATCGTTGAGCTCTTGGACCCAAATACATCCAGACTCTCAGTATGGGAGTTAAGAAATCCCACTGTTTTTGCTGAAGTCAGTTTAAGCTGGGAATTGGCTTCTAGCAACAGTGGTGCTGGTCGATTCAAGCAGCCTTTGGCGGGGTAAGAGGAGCTCGCTTACCCACGCGCTGCCTCGCGACGAACCCTCAGGGTTGGGTCCAGAGCTGCCAGGTGTCTCAGAGAAGACACTGCTGCTGATTCTGCCGCAGTCAGGCACCCGGAGCAGGGGTCTGTCGCCTGCTGAAACTGACAATATCATTCCAGCAGGGCGTTCTTTGCAGTCAGAGGTACGAGTTGTATCTTTTGGTCGTCGATGCTTTTCTGGAAGAGTAAGCATTTGGTGTCTGAGTGACACCTGGTATTTTAGACCTAAGTCTAGCTCCATCTACTTGAGGAAAAAATGCCAGAGGTTAAAAAAAAAGTCACACATACAAGTAAATGTGATTTTTGTTCACTGTTATGTTATACAGTATCTTTGGAAGTCATTAACTATTCGACAATCCGGAAGCTCCACATCTGCAGAAATAATTTCTCAGGGATGCTCTGAAGTCAATGAGCAAGGCTGAGAACAAGCTCCCTCACCCCTGAAGGGGCGGAAGCCTTGTTTTATTTTTGGACAGGTAGACATCATGGATTATATATACCTTATCTCAGTTACGGTGGTTTAAGCAGCAATGAAGTATCAATGTTATAAATAATAGAAATCCATTTTTTACTTCCCTTTTGTCCAATAGGCTGTCTCTAGAAAGTGTCTTCCTGGAGTCTCCTGCAACTTTTTGAAATATTAATAAAAGCAGTACATTCAGAGCACTTTTCACAGTGCCAGGCATTACGTCAGCTACTTAGGATTCAAATAAGACATTGCTACTCTCCCTACCTGCCAGGGGATAGCAGCCTAAGAGAACAGAGCGGGGAGGAGGCTGGCATAGACGCTGTGGCTGCAGGACGAGGTGTGGACGAAGGGCTGTGGGCGCAGGGGCGGGGGGTGGCAGTCCCGGCCCCCGGGCAGTCAGCATGAGGGACGGGGCCACAGGCGGACCTCCAGGTGGAGGTTGCGCGAAGTGGTGACCACTGCGAGGGGAAGAGAACTGCATGCTGAAGATGCTACGTTCACACACTCACGCCCTGGCCAGGGCTCGGCGTTTCAGTGTTGCCGGATATCAGGCCGGGGACGCCCGTCACGCGTCGTCCCAGCACTGCCTGGTCTCAGCCCAGCCTCTGGGGCTTAAGTGACACTTGGTATTTGGTGGCCACTTCCCGAGTTGGCGCTCGCTCCTATGGGCCACCGCCCAGGTGGAATCAGGGATTAAATAGGAGGATATCACCCTGAATCCTGAAATACGGATTTCTTTTGGTTGAGTCACACCATAGTGTTAAATGCTGCTTTAAAATTTCAAACAAAACCAAGAAACATTTATTTAGAAAGCAAGCTCCTGTACCTCCAGGATCTGCAAGAGGAGGAAGAAAACGCCCATGGACAAAGCAAAGCCACTGTCACAAGAGAAGTTCTCACTCTGGCTCAAGATACTTTTCCGAAGAAGCAGAACGTTACCATGACCGTCATTCTGCGTCAGAATCTCTGCTGTGCGTGGTGAAAACCAGGAAAGATGAAGATAAATCGCAAATGCTGGATTTAAGCTTGTGAGCATGTTGGAAGAGCTTTCTGTGAACGCGTGAGAGATGTACACAGACACGCTCATGTCACGACAATATCGTGGTAGACGCACTTTGATTTTTAGGATCACACCGTTAAGAAATACATAACATGCTTCATTTTCATTTGTCATTAATAGTTTATTGTCCACCTTTGTTTGGTATTTCGCACATTTTTAAATGCTATTTTAAAAATCTTGTCTGTTAACAGGATTGTTATCAAATGATAATGTATTTCATATTTCTCCTTTTGCAAATGCATATTCTTGATTTTTACAATGTTTATAAGTTTCGCATTTTAAACGTGTTTAGAATTTTTTTTAAAAAATTGTACGGATTCTGAATATTAATTTTAAAATGCCAGTGTTAACACCGGATTGGCGCAGGCTGTGGGAGCAGCGCTGATGTGCTCGAGCTGTCGGTTTGTCCTGGGGATGTGGCCGTCCCTGGCACAGAGAGGCAGAGGCGCACCTCTGGGCTGCGGGACACAGGCACATGCTGGTCCTGACACGGTGCCAGGAGTTTGGTGGCCCCAGAGCTGCAGGCAAGAAGGGGCCCGGCCTGGGTTTCCTCTCAGACGACTGGCATGCCTGGACCTACCGCAGGTGCGTCCTGGGAGTGTGGGCTGTTTGGACGGACACGCACCTGTCTGCCCGGATGCAGGCGTGGAGCGCCAGGGAGAGAGGCGGGCTCAGGCTGCTCCCCGGGGGCCTCAAGGGGTAAGCTCCCCCTGCTCCAGCCCCTGGCCCTGCCCTGCTGGATCCCAGCTCCTTTCTCTCCCAGCCCAGGGATCCTGGGCCGTCTGCACAGACCAGGAAGCGGAGTGCGATGGCTCCTCCCCCCAAGCTGCAACTGGCTGGGTCTCCCCTCCCCTCAATAGCCCTCCGCCTCGCTCTGCACGCAGGGCCCCAAGCATCAAGCCTCACCATCTTACCACTGAAGCACCTGCATTTCAAGAAGAAATTCCAAGGAGAAAACTTCCTGCAACAGAGGGGAGGTGTGAGGTGTCTCAGGGCTCCAGTGAGAGGAGCCCCCGCTGCTGGGGTCTGCGTGCGGGCAGCCCTGGTGGTCTGCTCTGTGTCCAGTCCTGGGGCGGGGCGGCAATGTGCACTGACCAGCCCACCATCTCTTTCAGAGTCTGTCCAGATACTCAAACGAGTCCTTACGCAAAACAGCCGGGTGCCCCACTTCGCTGTTCCCGGAGCAGCGAGCGGCACGGGGATACACCTGTCGGAGCCGGTCAGGTGCACCTCCTGCTCTCACGTTGTCCGGGGAAAGACACAGGGCCCGGCACGCCCTCAGCAGGTGGATGGCCTGCTGCAGAGATGGGGAAGCTGCAGGGCTGGGTCGCGGGTAAGGGGGCCTTACCTCGCCTGTAGCCCACTAGCGCCCTTGGGGGACTGGACCCCAGAGCTCTGCTCCTTGAGGAAGGGGACGTCCGCTGCTGCCAGACACTGGGCATTCAAGTGACTCCGCTCATGCCCAGGACGTAGGAGACGGGAGCAGCTATGCCTGGACCTGGGGCACCACCTTCCCAGGTTCATGCCCGGATGCACGGCTCGCTTTCCTAGTGGGACAGAACGTGGCGCCAACCAGCCCTCATCACAGTGAAGTGAGGGGAGAGCCGGGCACACAGAGAGCTGTTCTCACGAGAGCCGGGCACACAAAGAGCCAGGCGCAGCTAAACACAGACCAGGAGCAGAACTCTCATGTCTGAGCCTGAGCCCAGTCCAGGAGAGCGGCCACGCCAGGCTCCACTCAGCCCATCCACCCAGGTTCTCCTTCATCATCATCATCATCATCTCGCTCCCCCAACCTTCCCTCCCATCCCCCACTTGCCAAACCAGACCCAGTTTCCAAGGAGAGCTCTGTCCCGAGGGTTCTTCCTCCTGGGTCACTCCTGGGCTCTGTTGCTAAAGAAATTTCCAGCAATGGGCAAAGTGGGAGAAACGAGGAGAGGAAACAGTCAGGGAGACTGAGTCTATCTATGTCAGGAAGAGCCAGTCAACGAGGAAAGAAAGAGGGAAGGGAACCATGCTGGCTGGGACGAGGAAAGAGTTTGAAAGTTTGGAGCGTGAGTGACCAGAGCAGCTGAGGGACACAGGACAGTACAAACACAGTCCTGCCTGGACCCTCGGAACTCGGCCATGTTGGAGGCAGAGTCCTTACGTGATTAGGAAGGTCGGGAGAGGCCATGCTGGCGTGGGGCGGGCCGCTCATCCGGCATGACTGCCGTTGCTGTAAGAAGAGGGTGGAGGCGCAGAGACCCACGGGGGACGTCACAGGACAACAAAAGCAGAGACCTGAGTGACGCACTCGCAAGCCAAGGACAGCCCAGGGTTGCTGCCACCACTGGGAGCTGGGGAGGGGTGAGGAAGGATTCTCTCCCAGAGCCGCTGATGGGAGCGTGGCCCTGCCACCCCCGCCGCGTGCATGCAGATAAGAAGCTTTTCTAAACTTGTGCTTCCTCATCCTCAACGTGGGAATAGCAATGGCCTTCAAGGCTCCCGAAATATGTAAACGGAGTAAGAACGGAAGGAAAGCCCCCAGCTCGGTGACGGCACGGGGCAGGCGCTCGGTAGACATGGAGGAAGGTGGACGGAGCGGGCGGGTGTCTCGTGGCATTGGTGACAGAGGGGAGTGTGGGGGACGTGGAAGACGTCTGTCCTGTGGAAGACGCGGTTTCTGTTCAGAGAGCTGCTCGTGTGCTCTGAATTAAACACACCGGGCCGGAGTTTAGGAAATCCTTCGTGCATGGATGAGTTTTGGGAGCTTTCCAAGATTCCAGTGCCGCCCTCGTTGGCACACTGTCTTCTCCCCGCGGGTGGGCCCACGCGTGTGCTCGCTGAGCGCCGGCTGCTGGGCGGCCCCAGCGGGGACATAGACAGACGAGGCTCCCGCGTTCTTGGAAATTATACCTCTGACGGGAGGGGAGCTCTACAAACATTAAGTAAACCAGTGGATGAAATGATCTCCCCCACTGGTGGCCCTGCAGAGGAGGGACGAGAACAATGTGGCAGCCGCGCTGTCAGTGCGCGTAGGAGCATCTCGGGAGAGCCGTGTCTGGAGGGGGGTGTGGCCGCTGAGACAGACCAGCAAGAAGCAGCAGCCGCGAGAGGCAGAAGCCCGCGCACCGCACGGCGGGCCTAGCGGGGGCCTTGCCGAAGCTGTCGAGTGTTTGCAGCGGGGAGCTCTAAGTGGGAGACGGCTGGTGGCTCCCAGAAGCCCGGGGGCGCCAAGCAGGAAGAGTGGGGGTCTCACAGGAATGGGGCGCAGTCTTGCCCGAGGACCAGCGGCTGGCTGTGGAGACTGGACATAAAGACCCCACAGGGGATTCAGCTCCGACCCTGCACCCGGCAGCCGTGGAGGGCAGGTGCGCCAGGCTGAAGCCAGAAGCACATGGCTCAGGCCTCACAGTGCGCCAACGGGAGCGGCCAACCCCCAGCGTCAGCCCTCCTGGGGCTCTCAGGGTCCCCCAGCTCTGACGGGCACCCACGGCAGTCCCTGCAGTTCAGGACCGGGCAGCAAAGCCAGCAGCCTGCGGCCTGGGGCTCCAGTGCCCCCAAGGGAGGTCACACTGGCCAGAGTTCTGCCCGGGCTTCATCTGGTTCTGGTAACACGGGGCAGACCGATGCCACCGCTGGCCCGCAGCCTTCTACATCCCTCCAGAGTGGAAGGAGCTGCCCCTCTGTCCTCGTCGGGGCGCACAGAGCCGGTTCAGAAGGGACTCCGCACTCTGAACCCCCTCCCCTCGGGCCTGAGTCTGGTGCTCCGGCTCTTGCAGCCCCCTCAGCTCCTGCCCTGCACATACGGGTTGCAGAGGTGAGGCCGCTGCCCGTCTGAGCCAGGGGAAGCCAGACAGGGCTCTGGCCTCCCTGTGGGAAGCACCTGGGCCCCTGAATCGGGGCTGCAGCTGGGCTGGGGAGAGCACCCTGCCCACCTTTGCTGACCACCGGCGCGGCTGGGCGCCCGGCTCGCAGACTGCGTCCCTGTGGAATCAGCCCTTTGCTTCAACCTTGAGAGTCCGGGAGAACCAGGAGTCTAGGACTGCGTCCAACCAACCAGGTGGTGCCTCTCTCAGAAAGACGGAAATTCCTAGAAATAGTAAGCGGCCTTATGTAAGGAGAATGACATAAAATCGTGCTGCCAATTTCGGAGCAGGGCATCAGCTGTGCGGAGAATCACATTAAGTTACGCTGTTGTGCGCCCAGAAGGCACCGTGATGCCGCCTCCGTCGTCCCGTCTCGAGAGATTTGCCACACCCTCTGCACACCTCTGCACACCGCCCGTGGGGAAGCCGCTCGGCCTGACGCGGGATCCCCACGGCAGATCTGGCCACGGGGCTGGCGCGTCTGTGGGCAATGAAGCCGTCTGCCCACCGGTGAGTACCAGCAACAGGAACCTCCAGTCATCCCCGTGCGCCCGACTCCTTCATGACGTCGCACTTTGAGTGGCTGGGGAAGAGCAGTCTCTTCATTTTCCGCGTCAATGGAGTGCGGATCTGGGCTACTTGTTGAGGGCATGGCGCTTCCCTAAATGCCTGCGCTTGACCGCACGGGCTGCCGTGGGATCGGTGGGGAGAGCGTGCGCCGAGGCGGCCTGCACACCGCTGGGGAGAACCGTCGCCTCAGCCCGCAAGGCACCAGGCCGATGTCCTGCGTGCCCCGAACAGCAGCCGTGTGGGCAGACTGGTGCGCCTTGCGCTGAGGTTTAGGATGGCGATTTCTGCCTCCAAAGCATTTCTTTTGGTATTTATCCAATTTTGACTGCTTAACACCTTGTTTTATGTAATGGACACATTCTCAAAAGTTAACAATAAATCTAGTTTTGATAATTTAAAAAAAGGGAATTTCTTTATGAATGACAGGTGACCTCACATCCTATTTTTAGGGTTTACAACTTCAAAATCCCGCGGCAGCGTTTTGTAAAGTCGGCATTGACCAAAGGGACAGCTCACGGCAGCCGGTGTCCTCCGGGTCCCGCTTTAACGCGGGGCTCTCTGGCAGTCCCCACACTGCCGCCCACAGGCCGCAGCGGGGCGGGGCCTCCCTCAAAGCCTGGTCCAGGGCGAGCAAAAATGCCTCTGTTTGCTCCCTTTCAAGGCAGATGACATCACCTAAACTTTCCAGAGGAAGGACTGGAAACCAGGGCCGAGCTAAGGGGCCCAGGCACCAGAAAATACCTCAGCGCCTGGGTCTGCACACCGCCGGGTCGTGGGCGACGGTGAGCAGCCTCCTTTCCTCACAGCCCCCAAGGCGGCCTCACCGTGGCCCCGAGGTCAGCACAAAGTCACAAGCCCCTGGCCAGGCCTCCCACCGTCTTCTCCCGTGAGGTGGTATCGCCCCGATGCTTGTCGCCAGAGAGCCCCCAAGGTGCTTGAGGCCTTTGCGGATGAGACCGCGGGAGAGAGACCCTCCGGATGACGTCCGGACCCTGTCCTGGTCCAGTTCTGCTTGGACACCCCCTTCCCCAGGGTGGGCACTGGAGTGGACAGCTCCCTCCTCCGAGCTGTGACGGAGCATGCAATGACTTTGTTCATTTCACCATGGGGACAACTTTCTAGCTTTTACTCCCATTTTTTGACTCATCTGAAACCCAATCCGGAGTCGGGCGGCTCCTGAGAAGAGCTGTGTGGAGCCCGGACGGGCTCGGTGGGAGCTTCTGCTCTGTCGGCCTTGATCACCGCCACCCCACGTCCCTTCCCGGCAGTCGTTCTCAAATGGGCCCTTGGGAGCTATAAGATGCACCCTGGGCCCCACTCCCAGGGGTTCTGATTTCGTCGACCTCGGCGTAGCCCCAGCAGCGAGGTGTTTTTTAAAACCTCCGTGGATCGTTCCACGGCCTCCGAGATTGGGGCCCGTTGCGTTGGGGTTGGGGGTTGTTTCGGTTTTTTGGGGGGGGGGGGCAACACGCAACGTTGTTGGGAGACGGCGGCAAATTCATCCTGCCACGGGCTGAATGTGTCCCCTCCCACGTCGCACGCTGCAGCCCTGACCCCCAGCACCACAGAATGCGCCCTTGTGGGGAGACGGGTCTTCGAGGAAGTAATGAGGTCACTGGGGGGGCCTGGAATGGCAGCTGTCCTTTAAAAAGGCGAAATTTGGACCCAGCCAGGCACAGAGGGAAGACGGTGTGAAGAGACGCGGAGAGAGGCCTCAGGGGGAAACCCACCCTGCAGACACCTTGATCTGGACTCACAGCCGCAGGCTGCGAGGAACAAATTTCTGCTGATTAAACCGCCCAGTCTGCGGCATTTTGTTACAGCAGCTGCTTTTAATGCACTCACGCCACGGTGGGATCTCGGCGGTCACGGCGCTTCAGAGCTGGCCGAGTGCATCCGCGGCCAGGGCTCTGTGCTCTCCGCCCCGCTTCGAGGCGGGAGGGGTGGCGCCGTCTCCGTTCCCGGATGTCCGGAGAGTCCGCCCGGGCTCATGCGGGGAGTGCATGCGAGTGTGGGGCTGCGCCCTGGTCTGCCCACGCTAGGTCCCAGCTCTCTCTTCCGCTGACCTCAGGTTATTCGCTGAGACCTGGAGGAAGGTGCGGGTGCCCGGACAGGGAAGGTGGGAGAAGAACAAGGCGGACAAGCGCCAGCTGCCTTACGGCTCCGCCCGGCCCCTGACGGGCACCTGCAGGCTCCCACCACGGGGTGGGGCCGTGTTCTCAGAAGCGGAGCCCAGAACTCCCGCATCTCAGTTAGAAGTCAGCTACGGTGGTCTCCACCGGCGCCTGCCCCCGGCCGCCCTCCCCAGACTGGCCCGGACTCCGGTGACGTCCGACCAGCCTGTCTCTCAGGTGTCCTTAGGGGGAACTTCATTCCGTGCGGGGAAATAGCTCTTTTTCCTAAGTGGGAGCCCGGCGTTCCCAACTACAATTCCTGTCTCCCGAGGGTGGGCCGGTGTGGCCTGACACCTGCTCTCCGTGCTCTCTGGGCTCGGCCTCCGTTTTACATGGAGCTGCAGAGGTCGCTGGGCAGGTCTGCCGCTGAGGAGTCAGAGACTAACCGGAGCTCCCCTGCTTTCCTGCGGACTGTGCGCTCACGCCCGCCGTTACGAAGATACCTGTGCAGCTGACGGTGATTTGTTCATCGTCTTCCAAGCCTATTTTGAAGATGTATTTGATGAAAGGTTTTCATGTAATTCTAGCTCCGTTTATTATAGCTCGGATTCTGAATTAAAATGTAGGCAGAAGCGACACATCTCTCAGTGATTGCAAACCCCTTGTTTTGGAAGATGGTTGTATCGGCTCCAAGTACATTGCTTAGGGACTTAAGGAGCTTAGCCGATGTGTGCACGGAATTCTTCCTTTGACTGTAGCTCTCCAAGCTTCCACCCTCCTCCTGAGGCCGGAGTCCCCCTCCCTTTGGGCTTTAAAGCATGAACCACAACTCTCTACTGAGATTCCCTAGTGCCTTTAAGAAAATTATTTTCAGAACAGGGAAAAGAGGTTTCATGAGGTTATTCAGCTCTGAACTATTTCGTCCCGGGTAAGGGCTGGCCTTCATTCTCCACGCCCGGTCACCTCTAACTGTAGACCTTCTCTGCAGCCCTTGCCAGGTCCCGGGGCCGGAGCCGCTAGATGGGGGCTGCGATGCAGTGGGGTCTTCGCGTGCGGTTCCAGGCACAAACCTGGTGGGGATGCAGAGTGGCCCGAGCCGCGGGACATAAACACGCGTCAACCGGATCCAGACGTGCCGCGCTTTGTCGACCATAAACCATTCCGCAGCCACAATTCATTACATTTGCGTGTTGCACGCTGCGCGTTTAGAACCATCGGCCCCGCTTAGTGGAACGTGCGCCAGCTCTGCCGCAGTCCTTGTGCCTGTCTGCATGGCTGGGAGGAGCCTCTAGGCGTGGGGGTCCTCGTGGGGGCCTGAAGTCCAGCCGGGCCGCACCTGAGGTCATTTCCAGGCACATTTGCCTGGTTGTGCGGCAAGGGTTCCATGTGGTGCTTGAGGAGAATTGGGGGCAGGGGCACGGCTTGAGGGCTGCTCCAGAGATTGGCGGCCTGGCCTGGAGCAGCTGCAGGAGGAAGCAAGTTTATGGGGAACTTGGAGCCCGGGTACAAACCGCAGCCCCGTGGGGGAGGGAGGGGCATTTCCCA
>NW_012151964.1:1290631-1292101 GCF_000956105.1 Propithecus coquereli | reverse complement strand
CCTCCCCACATCCCCTCCGTGAATGTCCTGTGCTCCCAGCTCTGTCCTGGTATCTGCTTGTCAGAGGACTCAGGTGGGCAGCATCTCTGTGCACAAAGGGGGCTGCTTTCCCATGAGCAGCTACAAAGCCTCAGAGGAGCCCAGTGTCCTGCATTGCTAGGAGGAGGGAGGACGCTGGGGGTAGGGGCTGGTTCCTCTCTGCAGTGAGCCAGGGACCCCCCTGCAGGAAGCAAGGAGGCAGCGACTGTCTCCGGCGAGACGTGCTCCTGGGGAAGAGCCCCCGTCCACG
Organism: Propithecus coquereli; assembly: GCF_000956105.1. NCBI lineage: Eukaryota > Metazoa > Chordata > Mammalia > Primates > Indriidae > Propithecus > Propithecus coquereli. Next base: position 1,291,812 of record NW_012151964.1, on the reverse strand, counting down.
CAGCACTTCCAGTCCTCTCCCGGGAGCTCGGGCCCCACCTTCCGCCTCCTCCCTCTGTTCTCCCATCCGCAGGCTCCGCCCCCCCGGGAACCTCCGCCGTGCCTGGAGCTGGGACGTCCCATTCGGGCCGCACCCTGCAGTGCTGTGTGTCTGCACGAGTGTGATGATGGGTGTGCTCCCCGGGGACAAGAAGAGAACGGGGGCTCCTGCCCGGAGCTAACTCTGGCTTTCACAGGAAAATGTATTTTATGTTCCAAAATATCAACCAGCAGCTGGAATACTCCGTGTGCCTTTCACAAATTCTAAGGGAACATTTCAAGACTGAGAAGAAAAACGTGAACAAATGCCCGCAGACATCGACCGGCGTCCTGCCCCGGAGCCGCGTCCCCCCGGCTGCCGTGGTAACCGCCGCACGCGCGTGGGGGCTCTTCATGGGGGTGCTCGGGACACAGCCCTGGGCCTGCGTTCAGTCCACTTCCTCCCCTCCAGGGACTCCTTACCGTCATAATCAGCCAGCAGTTTACAGTACATTTCAATCCCGCACATGCTGAGCACCTGCTGAATACCAAGAATCATCCGGGGTGCTGAGTACAGAGACCGTGAAGTGTGAGGGATTCAGGCCAACGGTTAACAGCGCCGGCGCTCGCCACGCCAGCCTGGCGCTGGGGCAGAGCTCTGAGCCTTCGAGCAGGAGTTTCTATTTTCCACCCTCTCCTTTCAGATAAGGGGACACCAGTCCCTGTGGACGGGCTCGTTCGGTTCCTGGGAGCGTCGCACGGCCCAGCCCAGTCTCTGTGCCGCGGGCTCCCAGGGTAAGTGTCTGTCTTTGGCAGGACGCTGCCCACTCTGGCTGTGTCCGCGGCCACCGAGGCTCCGCATCTGCGCCGTGGTCGGGGCGCGTTCCTGTGTCACGCCTCCAACTAGTCCCCGTGATCGGATGGGTTGGTAGAGCTGGGCTGCCTGATTTCAGCGATTAATGCACAGACATAACGAGGTGCTTAAGTTCCACAGAGGACAGCGCGGGCCCGGGGCTGGGCGTGCTGTGTCTGAAGAGCCCGGGCCCCCCTGGGCAGCCGCAGAGTCTTTGCAGGTGAAGTTTCCCAACCATCGAGTGACGGCTCAGCCTGCAGTCAGCGCGCCAGCAACCGCGACGCCAGTGGAGACGGGCTCTCTGCGCACAC
>NW_012151964.1:1289952-1290581 GCF_000956105.1 Propithecus coquereli | reverse complement strand
CGGCTCTCCCCGCACCTGTGAGGGCCGCACGGAGGGGAGGTGGGGGTGCCACCCCGGCCGGAGGTGCTGCTGGACCCTGGGCACCACCTGCCCCCAGGCCCCCTCGGAGCCGGGTCGCTCTCCCATCCTTAATTTCACAGCGGTCGATCTCCCCATGGTGCGTGTCTGAAGACAGCCCGTGAGGGCAGGGAGCTCGCACGCAGCCAGGCAGCGCTGAACGCAGAGCCGGAGTTGAACCCAAGCCCTGGTGACTACAGGGCCCTCAGTCGCCAACCGCGGACGCCGCCGCGCCCTGCACCGTACACGGCATCCACCCAGCAGAGCCTGTGGGGAGGACGGGCCGGCAGACGCCAGGGGCCTCCCCTGGTCACCACGGCTGCACCTGGACGCGATGCTCCAGCACAGAAGCAGCTGCTCCTGCCCCGTGGGCCTGGTCGGGGCATCGTCTCACCGCAAGCGGCTCCTCAGGCTCCTTCCTGGCGCCTGGTCTGTGGCACAATCTCCCCACCCTTGCCGGCCCCCTCCTCCCCCGCCCCAGCCCTCCCCACCCAGTGCACAGCACGTACCACGCCAACCTGGCACTGAGGCTGTTCTGCCTCGTGACTCATCTCATGTCGTTGACTTGCTGT
>NW_012151964.1:1282845-1289157 GCF_000956105.1 Propithecus coquereli | reverse complement strand
ATTTTCCACCCTCTCCTTTCAGATAAGGGGACACCAGTCCCTGTGGACGGGCTCGTTCGGTTCCTGGGAGCGTCGCACGGCCCAGCCCAGTCTCTGTGCCACGGGCTCCCAGGGTAAGTGTCTGTCTTTGGCAGGACGCTGCCCACTCTGGCTGTGCCCGCGGCCACCGAGGCTCCGCATCTGCGCCGTGGTCGGGGCGCGTTCCTGTGTCACGCCTCCAACTAGTCCCCGTGATCGGATGGGTTGGTAGAGCTGGGCTGCCTGATTTCAGCGATTAGTGCACAGACATAACGAGGTGCTTAAGTTCCACAGAGGACAGCGCGGGCCCGGGGCTGGGCGTGCTGTGTCTGAAGAGCCCGGGCCCCCCTGGGCAGCCGCAGAGTCTTTGCAGGTGAAGTTTCCCAACCATCGAGTGACGGCTCAGCCTGCAGTCAGCGCGCCAGCAACCGCGACGCCAGTGGAGACGGGCTCTCTGCGCACACAGGCGGGGAAGACACTGTCCCCACAAGCCCACGGACACGTTGGATGTGCAGCTAAGCAGAGCCTGTGTGGGGCGCAGCCCTCTGCCTCCCGCCCCCGTGGTGCTCCCCGCTTTTCTCCTTCCACAGCCCCCCTTTCGTGGCGAAGTGTTCTGGGTCAAGCCTCGAGCCGCACCGCCCACACGTAACAGAAAAGCGCGGATCGGCCCCGTGCCCGGCCTGCCTCCCCCTTTCGGTTTTTGGGTTGCGCTCGGAGATTTGGGGCAGCGGGGCCTCCGTGGGCGTCCGGCAGCCGCAGCCGCGGCGTGAGGGGACCTTCCCTTCAAGGCTAGGTCTGGGGTTCTCACACGCGGGGCGCCCTCTCCCGGCCTCGCTGCCCTCACGTCCGTCCCGCCAGCAGCAGCAGAAGGGCCGTGTCGCTCTCCTGTGTGGCTGAATGTCGAGGAAATTTCGGATTTGCCCGTGAGATACGATCGGTATCTCTGTGAACTGATGAAACTTGCACGAGGACAAAGATCATCATCAATAATTAAGGTGATCCGAGCCGTCGTCCTCAAACAAGAGCGTGTGCAGGGGCAGAGGGAGGATCGGCAGGACCGCGTGGGAGGGCAGTGCAGGGTGACCCGCTGGGAAAACTGTGGGGAGGCATTTAAAGCTACAAGCCCGCAGGGAGCCGGGCTGCGATCTAAACCTTCCACCCAGAGCCAATGGGAGGCGCACCATGCACAGAACAGCCAAGCAGAAGTCCAGCCGATTTTTAACAGCTAAGTGGCACAATCGGGGAAACCCAACAAAAATCTACCTGCGGTTGTACAGTAGTGAGATCCGCAGCCCTTTTGCGCCAGCCCACTAGTGTTACCAGTACCGCTTCTGTTCCAGGCGGGGCGCTTGGAGCTGGCATAAACCCGCCACCAAAACCAGCCGTGGTTTCCGCCTGCGTGAATCTCAGAGCCAGGAGGAGACGGACCGTCGCGGAAGGGCGCTGTGCTGAGGGCGTGGGACGCAGCGGTGCTCGGGACGGCGGGGTGGCACCTCAGGGCGCTCCTGGAGGAAGCCAGCTCCGCCAGGTCCGCAGGAGGAGAGGGAGCAGTGAGACCCGCACCCCAAGGAAAACCAGCACTTCTGAACCCTGACGTTGGCGCACCTGGGCAAAAAGCAGCTGCGAAATGAGAGAGAAAACGGTTCCCACGCGCGGGTAGGGGAGAAGTGCCTTCGCTCACGGAGGAGACGGAAGCCGTCCAGGCTTGGCTGAAAGGCAGGACACGCCCTGCTTCTCCCTTTTAAACGATCTCGGTGATTCCTGCAAGAAGTAGAGCCTGTGGCCGTTCATTGACTCTTTCGCTCCCAACAGGCACCCCATGAAGTTAAAGAGCTGAATCCTTCACCAGATTCAGGAAGGATTCAGATAAATTCAGTAGCGGTCGATTTATAACAAGCTGTTAATAGCAGCTGGAAACCGTCTGGGACAGGCCAGGCTCCTGGGATTGATGTCATGGGACACACACTCGTCGTTTCTGGTTGGGAGTTTGGGGGCGAAATCCTGGGCTTAAAAGAATGGTTGATTCTCACGGCGATCGTGACGCTATTTGGGCGCTTGTCTGGTGTGACTCCCCCGTGTTTTTGCTCGCACCTGAGGCTCCGGCGGCCGCCCGCAGCTGCGTGTTAGACTAGACGCGTGTCCAGTCCTTTAACAGCGTGCTGCTGCGGGCCGGGAGGAGCGTTTTCTTCTGCGCAGGTGGAGCTGGGAGGGTGGCCGGGAAGGTGTCCGGGCTGGGTGTACAATGGTAAGAGAATTGGACACAGTCTATGTCCTCACGGAGCTTCCGGTTCAGCAAGACATTTGTAAACACAGTTTGAAACCTTCAGTGGGTTTGAGGGGCTTATGTGCGGGATGTCACTTCTCCGTTCCTTCTGCTGACATGAGGTCTGTAGATGGCTCAGAGAACCTCAAGTCCATCCCCCCGCCCCCCCACACACACGCGCGCGCACACATACATGCACACACACCATGGAAAGCTATTCTGCAGATTTTAAGAATTGTCTGTCTACCTGTGTACAATACCCCAGTGCCTTGTGATACATAATCCCTGTTAATTCCCTGGATTACATCTCTGCAAAACTGGTTCACGTCACTCTCCCCTTGCGCGCTGACGCGACCAGGAGATTCGCCTGTGAGCGGCGTCTTCCTACGTCTGATGGCGTTTGTTCACTGTTGCTTCCCTCACCCTCAAAACACCCTCTTCCCCGCCCCTCTGCCCCGCCTGCTCACTCCTGTGCCAGAAGCAAAGCTTCCAGTGCAGGCAGGAAACGGCATTCGTCCCGTACCTCAAAGCCACACTAATCCAAAGCATGACTTGTTTTTCAATATCTATTTCTCGTCTGTCGAGAATAGCTGTGCATTTGAAACAGAGACTGTCTCGGGAGGGAGCGAGGACGTCAGGGCGGAGTCCTGCACCCAACCTGAAGGGACAACAGAAAACGTACTGGGGGGACCTTCTGCCCACCGGGGGGACCTTCTGCCCACCGGGGCGCGTTACGGCCACAGCCGACAGACACATGGCTCAGCTATTTTTATTTGAATTTCAGTAATTTAATGACCTCCAAAAGGAACCCAGTGAATACTGAATTTATTTCTGATTTTTGTCTCTACAGTGGCGTATTGTTATTTCGTGGAGCGTCCAAATGCTTCTGTGTCGTTCTTCTCCTTTCATCCCACACCCAGGCCTCATGTTCTGAAGGAGTCTGGCCCCTTGTCAGTTTTAATGATGTTCCTGCTTTCACCGTGGTAGCTGGCTAAACCTCAATGACTCAGGGCTTTAAAACTAAGCCCATCACTCAACAAGCACTTAGGGAAAAGGAAGGGAGCAGACTCCCTGTCCTTCAATGCCGGCCTCCCGCGGCCCCGCCGGGCTGGATTGTGCAGGATGGGAGGCCCCCCTTTCTGCATCTTTTTACAATCGTCAGCCGTGGAGTTCTGCAGGAGAGCCTCTCTGCATATCTTTGCAAATATCTTTTTGTTACATCAAATTCATCCTTTGTGGTATCTTGTTTTCTTCAGATTTTCCGTTGCTAGGAAGCGAAATAGGGCATTGTCTCGGGAAACGTGAGTAGATGTGGGAGCCGTTTCCTCGCTCGCCGGCGGGGAGGAGAGCGGCCCTTTATCTGACGGGACTCTGCGGCGGCCGGGCGCGTTAGCAGCTTTCCCAGACCACAGCACAAAGGACGGCTCGGGAACAAAAGCGAGAGCCCGCGCGGGCTGCACGCCTCTGTCGGGAGCCCAAGCCTCGCGGAATCTCCCAGGCCGTGCACGCAGCGCCCGGAACAGCTGATTAAGTTCATTGTGCTTTCGATTAAAGGGAAGGGTGGCCCTGGCAGGAGAGGGGGTTGAGAGAGACACAAGGTTGGTCTAATTAGAAACACCCCATTGTCCTTAATATTTACATAATGCAGAGTTCAAATGTTCTCAGATTGCCAAGGAGAGACAGTAAGACTTGACTCTGTGGGAACAGCGTGAACGGAGCTTTGAATGCAAGGAATGTCCCCTCTGGAAACAGTCCTCCGTGTGTGCAGATCCCCCTCCAGGCGTGTCTGAGCCGTGAGTGGTAACACCGCCCTACACGCCTCTGAACTCTTCGTTGGTCGGTGCTGTTGGGTCCCTTATCTCCCTGGACGCTCTGGGGGTTTTGTCCCTGTTCCTGGATTTGCACAGGGGAGCAGGGCTTGCTCCCCACGTGGGAATTGAGTGGGGCCTGGTGTCTCCGCGTCGTCCTCCAGCCAATTTCTCATTCTGGCTCCCCACACGCCGCGGTGGAGGCGGTGTCCCGCGGGTGCTGCCGTGCACGTGGTCGCTTCCCTGTTTGTGCCTCCCACCTGTGCGATAGAGAACCAGGCGCGCCGCGGCCGCACACGGGAGGACGGACGGGAGTTCAGTGTGTGTTTGGAAAGTCTGTAGTGATCAGGATGCCAGGTAAAGGCAAGTTGCTCCGTTGTTAGTTGTACGAATGCAGTCGGAGGCAACCCTGCCCTTTGCCTCAGAGGTCCCGCTTCCCGGCGAGGCGCTGGCAGTTGCCTAGACCAGCCTTCTTACCTGCTGCCCACCGTGAAAAGGTTTCTGGGCTCCTGACGACCCGGAGACCCAGAGGATTAAGGGCCACAGACGCGTGCGCAGGCCAGCATGTGCGCGTGCGTCGCAGGGCTGTCGGGGCTTCCCGCATTCTCCCTGTCTCCACTCTGCTCCCCTCGTTCTCCCCGCCGCTCTCTGAACCGGGCTGAGTCTCTGCAGCCACCCGTGCAGGCCACCGTCTGGCCCTGCTGCGCCCAACCCAGCCTGGCTCCTGCCCCGTCACGTCCTTCTGGGCTTGGCGTGGACACGGCCTCCCCGCCTGCCTGGACTCGGCTGCCACCCTGTCCCCACGCCCACAGCCCGTTGAGGTTCTGCTCTGAGTCACCAGCACCCATCTCCAGCTTGTTTGTTCATCTGCTTTGCCCATTGTCCACGGTTCTGTGAGCAACCTGAGCAAGGACCACGTCCTCCCAGCACCAACCTAGCGCAGGGCGTGGCGCAGCAGGCCCATACGAGATGCTTGGCGAACGCGTGAATGTTATTAATCAGGTGACAGCCAGGCTCCAAGAAAGCACGTAAAGTAAGTGCACACATAGCCACTCTGTGCCAGACACCATGCTGGGAAGGCACAGCAACCATTGAAGGCGGGACTTGTTTTAAAAATGGGTTGGCTGGGCAAGGTCTCTCACACCCGTCATCCCAGCACTTTGGGAGGCCGAGATGGGAAGATCGCTTGAGGCCAGGAGTTCAAGACCAGCCTGGGCAATATAGAGAGATCCCATCTCTAAAAAAGTGATGATAATTTTATAAATAATGGAACAGAAACTCAGGAAAGTTAAATGATTTGCCTGAAATTTTACACTCCGCCCCCCATGCTTTCCAAAGGCAAGAGATAAGATGGGAGCGTATTTGTCTTCCGTGGGGGTTGGACGGTTTCTTGGGGAAAGGGGCTGGCATTTTAGTGGCATAGGGTTCTATTCTGCATCTAAAACCAAAAAACAGAAAACCGCAGCTGCGGCTACCTGGATGTATCCAGTCCTGTCTCTGATGGTTAATCACATTTGGCTGTGGGACAATTCCTGTGTGTGAAGCACCTTCGAGCTCCTTCATGTGGACTCGCTCGTTTCAGAATCGGAGCGCAGTCTGAGACGTACCCAGTGAGACCAGCGTTTCCCGAGCTCCACGTGCATCCAAATCTCCCGGGACGACAAGAAGCAGGATCCCCCGGCCTCACTCTGCACCCACGGAGTGGGGGGCTCAGGGCAGCCCAGACCACAGGTGGGAAGGACCTCAGGGCTGTGGGCCCAGGGTGAGCGCGCGATGGACACAGCTCACCGTCTCTGTTTCTTAGCGCACGTTCACGCACACTGTTTGGAATCAGAGGAACTTGCGTTTTGTGTGCATTTTCAGTACATGTATTGTACTTGTGTGTGTAGTGTGCTCATAAACGTTTAACAACAACTTTCCCCAAATCTACGTGCACATAAATCCTCATGTGAGCTTACTGTAAATGTTGCTGATGTCAAGGATACGCCGCACACAGTGGATAAATAACACAACACGCAGAGCCCTTGTCAGGACTCCACATAGCCAGCCGACTCTCGGAGAACGTTTTCATTCAGTTTATTTGGACCATGATTTGACAAATCGAATCACATGCCAATCTGCCTACTCCTTTCCCTGTAAATTTATTATCACTAATCTGACCTGTGCTATACTCTTTCACTATTTTTCACCCTTGCATTTATATACAGTAAACTGAAACCTTTT
>NW_012151964.1:1255255-1281700 GCF_000956105.1 Propithecus coquereli | reverse complement strand
CTCAAACAATCCGCCCACCTCGGCCTCCCAGAGTGCTAGGATTACAAGCGTGAGCCACTGCGCCCGGCCCCATTCCCGTCATTTTCAACCCCGCGCCGGGACGTTGTCACGAGGCACGGGTGGCTCAGTGCGCGGAGCTGGCTCGGCTCCCATCCTTCCCCCACCGCCTGTCTGCTCCTTTGGCAGGACGAGCTCATGGCCCCGGTCCCCTGTGCCTGAATGACAAGGCCCCACTCGGAGCTCAGGAAACACAGTCCTTTGCCACCCGCTGTCCTGCTTTGCCGAGGCAGCCAGGCCGAGCGCGGCGTTCACGTCTTCGCCGCTGTGTGGTGAGCCATCGGTGCCCAGGCCTGAACCTGAGAGGTTCCGTTGCCATTGGAGTTTCCGGGACTTCACGGCAGAGCAGGCTGTGGCCCCTGAGGGGGCTGGCTTCTCTGTGTCCAGGGACCAGAGCCAAGGCCCAACCTGAGTCTGATGATTTTGCTTTTTTGCCTACAGGAGTTCGGGCTCTGGAGAAATGACATCTGGCGTAAATTTGGAATGCATAACCGTATGAAGCACAATGGTGGTTTTCAAGTCACAGGGTGGCAGATGACAATGTGCATCCAGCATCAGGATCCCTGGGAGATGGAGTCCCACATACGGGCTTGTTGGAGCCGCAGGGTGGGACGCAGGTGCCCAGAGACTTCTGAAACTCCTGTATTCAGCTCCGGTGAGGCCTGGGGGTCAGCTCTGCCCGTGGACAGACACACATCTCCAAGGCCCTGCGGCCCCTCTCTGGGCCAGTGCTCGACAAACGCTGGTGGCCGCAGCTTGTACACGTCCCTGCGTGAGACTCAGGCGGCTCCCTGCCCCCGTCAGCACAAGGCTCCTCAGATAGGCGGGGGCAGCAGACTTTACCCGTTTCCCTCCCTGCAGGGAAACACAGTCCCGGCATACGCTTTGCTCTCCTGGTTAGATTCTGGAAGTGCGTTGGCCAATTAGCACCACATTGACAAAGCACGGCTCGGATGCCCCTTCTAAACATGGCGTGTCTCAGTTTTCACTTTCACCGGTCTTGGTTTCAGATGGCGACATTCCCTGGCTGCGTCCACAGCTTCTGCTTTCCACGGCCAGGGTCAAGGTTTCCCTGCCTCCTCACCGTCAGCCGCACAGGGAAAGCTGCTTTCATTAAAGGTGCAACTGCTTGAAAGGAAGTATCAGGATTCCTTAATATAGGACCTGCAGCAGCAGCCCCAGGGCCGGGAAAGTGTGGAAGAGACTCTCCTCTCCGCCATCGCTGCCCCTGCCTGGTCCCTTTATTACAAAGTTAACCTCAAGGGTCTCTTGGTTCAGTAAGTTAAGGAACTGAGAACTGCTGGGGCCCAGTGGCTCATGCCTGTAATATTAGAGCTTTGGGAGGATCGCTTGAGGCCATGAGTTTGAGACCAGCCTGGGCAACGTAGTGAGACCCCATCTCTACAAGAAATTTTAAAATTAGTTAGGTGTGGTGACACCAGTAGCACCAGCTACTGAGGAGGCTCAGACAGGAGGATCACCTGAGCCCAGGAGTTCAAGGTTGCAGTGAGCTATGACTGCGCCACTGCACTCTAGCCTGGGCGACAGAATGAGACTCTGTCTCTAAAAATAGAGGAACTGCAAGTACGTAGCTCAGCACTTTCTTATACTAGGCGCACAACAAATTAGCTGAGGCTGCGTGTGGCTGCCCTGGTCCCCGGGCTGCCATAACAAGTGCCACAGACTGGTGGGTGTGGAGGCCGGAAGTCCAGGCTCGCGTGTCGACAGTGTTGACGCCTTCTGAGGCCCCTCTCGTGGTGTGCAGGTGGCTGTCTTTCCTCTGTGCATGCCTGTGTCCTAATTTCTGAGCCAGGTTGGGTTAGGGCCCACCCATATGACCTCATTTAACTTGATTACCTCTTTAAGAGGCCCTATCTGCAAAGATGATCCCATCCCAAGGTGCTGGGGTTGGAGCTTTAACATGTGAACTTGGGGGAAGGGCGTTCAGTCCACGACGGCGGTTGCTGATTTCAGACTGAACCACACCTAGAAGTGTATCTTCCACAACTGATTTTTTAGCCAACATTGCTGTGATTCATGCACTCTGAAGTAGCAGCTTTGGTTCAAGCATTGTGCTGCTGTAATAGCCATTGCGTGACTATGCCGCGAGTGTGTACGTGCTCTACTGACGGTGGGTATTTTTATTCCTTCCAGTTTTTTACCTATCGTTAGTTGCTATGAACACCCTGCTCCTAATGCCTAGCGTACATGTGCAACCGTTTTTCGAGGATGTATGCCTAGAAGTGGACAAGATGATTCACAATCACGAGAAGATAGAGGCTGTGATCACCAAGTGGGAGAAGACTCTGGGGTCAAAGCAGACTCCTGCCCATCTCACTGCACAGGTGCTTCTCTCCCTCCCACCCTCCCCGTCACTCTCCCTCCTTCCTTCTTTCCTCTTCTTCTGGGTATCAGACAAGGGGACTTTGAGATAATTACATATCGAATTTTGAGCTACTGTGTCTCTCTTACCATACTATTTTGTAGCAGTTTGTAGGGATGGCACCAGTCCCATTGTTTTTTTAAGTACCTTTCCCTTATAATTATACACACCTAGAACAATTAAGGCTTGTTAGTATGATCTCCCGATGTTGTGATAGTGTTGGGAAAGTGAACGGGGAGGTGGCGGGATGGGGTGAAGGAGGTTCGTCACTGTGAATCCTTTGGTACCTTCTTAGTTTCACACAAAGGCCACACGTTACCACATACATCAGTCAGTTGTGCTGTGTAACAAACAGCCTCACAGTCACAGTGGCTTCCCACAATCAGCCCCTCTCTTTCTCACGTGGGTCATGTGTCGGCTGGACAGCTCTGCCTCTGGCTTCCGGTTGGTGGGCTCGAGACCCCAGGCGGAAGGGACAGCAGCTACTTGGGGCTCGATCATTTCATGGCACCTAAAGCAGCACAAAAGGCCAAACCTGACCGTGCGGCATTTCCAGCCCTCCCTTCTCACACCGTCACGGCGCGCTGGCTGTGCAAGCCCAGCACGAGAGAACAGGCGCACAGCACCCAGCATAGGGAAAGGTAGAGACCTACAGCTGCTCTACCATATGTGGCAAAACCAAAGAGCATGGAAGTCAATAAATAGTTTAAAAAGGAGGAGTAAACCAACTTCCATATGAACAATAGCAGCTGGCACACTGAGTTGCTGTCACGAGCCAGGCATGGTCCTATGCACGTGATGGGCGTCCGTGACCTTATTTATAACTGTCCCATTGATAAGTATTCGTACTTGACACCCCTTAGCAACAGCCTGGGTGAGTTTCTGGGTTATTTTAGAAAGTGCGAAGCTGGATAGTTCATGGAATTCAGGGTACAACTAAGGTGTTGATAACTCATAAACTGATATAAGAAGACATACATTAACATCGTAGCCTCATCATTTCAACTCTCACCCTTATGGCACAATGATCTGATGCATCGATTTCAGATTTGCCACCAGCGCACGATTGGAAACGACTCGCAAATCTCTCCATTGACAGGGCCTCTCCCAGTGTGATCCATCAGTCACACACTCGTGTAGCCTAATTTGATGTGAGAGCATCCGAATGGTGCAGTCTTCCAGGCGAAGAAACCCAGGCGTGGGCGGGACGCGCTCGACGTCGCACCTGCTGGTGCAGAAACTGCGCCGGCGGGATCCGCACACAGTCAGCGCCTCCCCCGGCCTCGCAGGGGCTTCCTCAGGCCACGCATCACTCTCACCTCCGCCCCGGCCCTGCCAGAATCCCCACGGCTTGGAGCTGCTCAGCGTGCCTCGGTTTCTCCTCCTTGAGAAGCAGACGCTGACTCGGACTAAGCCGTGCTTCCCTCTGCCCGCGCCCATCCCTGACGAGTCACCTGTGCCTCACTTCCCTCTCACGGTGGAGAAAGGGGGACGTTCCAGTGAGAAATGCCACTCGTGAGGTGACTCCCACGGCGAGGCCGCTGGTCACGAGTCCTCATAGTGGGGACGTCCGTCAGGGCAGATCTGTCTCCTGAACAGTGTGCCTGGTGTGTTGAGGGATGGCGACAGTCCACACACGTCAGGCCAGCGACAGTCCACACACGTCAGGCCAGCAGGGGACCCGAGGAGGTGGATTGCGTTTGAGGGGCAGCGAGCGCGTGGAGACCGGGCAGGGTCCGGCTGTGGCTGAGAGCTTCCTGAGCTGTCCACGCGGCACAGCCCGATGGCCCAGCTTGGGGAGGGCGCGCTGCCCTGTCGCGTTGGCCGGACACCATTCTCACTGGTTCCCGCCAGCAGCCTCCCCAGACGAACCCCATCCACAAAGGCGAGGAAAATGGTTTCATAGCTGCAGTCCAGAGGAAGCCAGGAGGGCTGGCTTTTTCAACACTGGGGGGTTATTTTTGCACATGGTTTTGCTGAAATCGAGCCCTAATTCATTTGTGGAGGAAAAGACGTAAGTCCCGGAGAGTTCTGTGCTGCCGGCACGACAGCCTCAGTTTCTCCATTCGGATGCTTGCGGGCTGTGGAAAAGTTAGGACGTGGGACATTGTACTCTCTCCCCTGGTCCCTCGGGTCGCACTGACCAGGCGACTGCCTGGGAAATCACCTCCCGCCTGGGGTTGCTCGACGCCCGCCCGGGGTGCCGCGTCTGACGAGCTCCCGGAGCTGCTGCTGCCGTGTGGACCGCGTGGGGTCGTCTACACACCAGCGCCAGCCTCTGCGCCTGGAGGACAGCTCCACAGTGCCGCCTGGACGCCCGTCTCGCTACAGCCCTCTGCGCCCCGGGGTGGAGCAGAGGAACCCGCGCTGCAGCAGGCTCCAAACACAGCTGCCGTCCCGACGACGCCCGCACAGCTCAGGGCCCGATGGAGCTGGGAAACGTGGCCGGAGCAGTTATTCATAACTTCAGACTCCACGTCTGAACCACGGATCCGGTCTAGCAGGTGACAGCCGCGAGAGTACCGGGCACAGGGCACAGGGCATACGCTCACCAGATGTCGCCGCAGAGCTACCTGGATTTGTGTCCAAACTCCGTGAGCGTGAACAAGCCCAGCATCGGAAACCAGAAGTCCAGCCCCACGATGCAGGATTCGTGGAGCACGGGCTTCCTGCTGGGCTCTCCACTGGCCGGCTGCGACCGTCCCTGCCTGCCCCGACTCCACCGTTAATCCGTAAGAGCACGAAAGTGGGTTATGAAGTCTGTGCACGGCACAGAGAGGAAGGGGACGGTCCCGGAAGTTGCTCTTGTCTTCCTAGGAGGGCAACGCCTAGGTCCATCAGGCACCGTGATTTCATCCAGTTCTTGGTGCGGCTGTAACCTCCCCTGGCCTCGTCCCTCTCCTAAGATGTAGGGAAACACGCGTGGGCCGCGGCTCCCTGCACACTGTCACCCGGGTCACCCAATCTGCTCTTCACGGGGACTGTCTGACGGATCGTGGTCCTGCAGGTACAGGAGCTGGGCTCGGAGAGAGGGCTGCTCTTCCGCAAGACCCCCAGCCCGTGAGAGGGACCCAGGCTGAATTCAGGTCCCACGAAGCCAGACTCCGCCTCCCACCTGCTCAAACCTCTCTGCTGCCCTCCCCGCGACGTGAGGCCCCAGGAGCTGTGCGTGGAGACCGTGACTCCGGAAGCACCACGGACCGCCCTTCCTCTCCGATTCTCATCCGTCAGCTTGGAACTTACAAAGTCTGCCCGGTGGAGAGAGCCTTCTTCTGACTTCAACATAAAGACATCAGTGTCACCATAAAAACTTGAAGGCAGTGAGGATAATTATTTAGTAGGATAATAAACCTAATCTGGGCAAGGTCGTGCTGAGGAGCTACAAATTGCATCATTTTATACTCGCTCACTGGCAGCCACACTTTGCACATAAAACCGGGCAGAGTGTGCGTGTCACAGACCGTGCCCTCCCTGGCACCCCGCCTGCCACGGCATCTTCCCCTCTTGGCCTGAGATCAGACGGGCCTCTGGTGCCAGGAGACGGTGCCCGGGGGTGGTGCGGGGCTGGGCCTCTGCGGCGCGGTCTGTGCGGTGCGCAGTGCGCGGAGCCGGGACCTGTCTGCCTCACTCCCCGGCACGCAGTGGGCGCCCAGCAAGTGCTGCTTGAACGAAGGTCTTTGATTTATAAAACATGGAAAGTGTTAACCAGGAGCCCTGCTTTGTCACAGGAAGAATTCCACCCGAATCTTTCTTTATGACATCGTTACCAACATTAGATCCAAACCTCAGTACCCTCATTCGATTTAAAATAACATATTTGTGTTGCATTTTATAATTTTCAAGGCACTTTGGCAAGAAACATGCATTTCTGCTACACAAATGTGTGCGTACGGCAATAGACGTGTGTGTGAGTGCTCACAAAGCAACGTCGGTAGGACACAGTGCGGTTCTGGCAAAGGGCCCCGTGCGCCAGGCCCGGCTGAACCCCAAATACGGACGCTTGTCTCTGGGTCTGATCCTCGAAACCAGCCTCCCACACCCCCACCCAGAAGGCATCGGGAGGCCTCAGCGTAAATACGAAAGGTGGGTAACGGTGTGGGGCCCTCCCCGAGGGGGTCCGTGTTCCTGTCGGGGATCAGAGCCTGACCCAGCCCTTACCCTGGGGTCTCTGGGCATCTGTGTGCCTGTCGCCGACGTGAGCGCAGGCAGGGTAGAGGTTTTTCCCAGGGAGAGGGTGTGGTGTGGACCACGGGACACCCCCTGTGTGGTCTGAAACGGTGGCTTGCCTCCTGGGCAGGCTCACACGGTCACACTGGGACAGCTGGACCTCGGCTCCCGGCCCTCCCTGGCAGCAGCTGGGGAAGGTGTCACCGTCCCCTTTTCCTCTGAAGTCCTTGACCACCCTCAGGGTCAACGATTCGCTGGAAGGACTCGCGGGCCCCAGAAACGCTGGTGCACGCCTGGTCACGGTTTCCTACGGCAAAAGGAAACATGGAATAAACAAGGAGAAGGTGTGTGGGCGGAGTCCAGGCGAGACCGCGGTGAGCTGCCGGCCGCCCTCTCTCGATGGAAGGCGGGACGCGCTAATTCTCCCGGCAGCGGCTGTGACGGCGCACGCCTGGTACTGCCCACCCGCTGGCCGGCTCCGGCCTTGGTGTCTCGGTGTCTGGGTTTCTCCTGGGGGTCAGTCACAGAGGCAGGGTGACCCCCGGTGACCTAAGTCTCACTCACTCTTAGCCACTCAGTGGCCCGGGGCCCACGTAAGTCACGTTAACACGAGCTCCATAAACTCTCTGCACCCGCACCACGCAAAGTGATCCAAGGGCTCGAAGGCTGCCTCCCAGGGAGCAGCGGGGGCCCGACCTGTCCTCGGAACGTGCAGGTGTGGACACCCAGGACTGCTGGGCCGACACCTCGCTACACACCCTGCGCAAACGACGGGGGTAACCACTGGCCAAACGGGGCACGTGACTTCCGGCTGAAGAAAGGAGCTAGGGATAGGGTGCAGCTTGATGGAGGAGGCCAGGGACATAGGCAGCAGTCACTCCCAGAGCTGAGGACAGGAAGGGCGGGTGGGCTCGGCAGCCCGGCGGGGAGGGCAGCAGGCAGGTGTGCGGTTTTAACAGGGAGTGTTGGCACAGCAAGGACAGCTTGGTGCCCGGCGGTGGCGTTTCTGCCAGGCTCTGTCACCACCCTGGTTCCTGCGGGTCCTGCTCTGCTGTCCTATCTGCTGACATCAACAGGAGCCTGGGAGATCCATGGGGTGACAGCAGCCAGAAGGCACAGTCCCACCCTCCAGGCTAAGAACATAAACAAGCAAAGGTTTGCACGGGTTGGGGTGGATCGAGGCGCGGTGTGAGCCGGGCACTGCAGGGAGGTCTCCAAATGGCCCTCAGTGCCCCAAATGGTGAACAAACGGCCCCTGGGTCTCCCACAGCCAGCAAGGAGTCGGGCCAGCCCTGCCTTTCAAGTGTGACCGCGGTCAGCTGGATGCCATCTGACATGTGGGGAAGGTTTGGGGGTTTGGCAAAAGGCATCCAGATGGCGCATGTAGCCCGGGAGTCTCAGGGTTTAGGGAAACCTTGGCCTCCCGTGTCTACGGGTGGCTGGCTCAGCTCTCGGGAGACGCCTGCTCCTGCTCTTAGGAGCCTGTCGACCTGAGGTGTCAGGAGGCGGCACCCTGCGTGGGCGCCCAGGCTTAGAGCGCGGCTCCAGCCGTGTCCTGGTTCAGAGCACAAGGCTTCCTAAGCATAAAAGCAGTGCCACGACGCAGGGCTCTCGGTTACGCCGCACCGTCCCAGCGCTTCCTCGCAGAGTCCTCGCAAATGTGCACAAACAAACCATTTAACACCTTTCCTGGACCACGCTAGACCCGCACATCGGGACTGTGTGGATTTGGGAAACGGAGTCTCCGGAATGGCGCAAAAACTGGCGGCATGGCCGGCACAAGCCAGTCCTGCGCCCGGTCAGTGCCATCACCAAGCGATGCAGGTAAAACCCCTTTTGTTTCTTTATAAGCTGCTGGAAATAATCAGATTTCAGAGAATTCAGATTTCCTCCAACCCAACTCCTTTATGTTACGTTCTGCCCAAGGCCCCACAAGGGGGGAAGCAAAGGCTCAGCCCACGTCTCTGGGCACGGCCTGGCTGAACACTCCCCTCTTGTGCTTGGATTTGGAGAGATTCAGCTCGCGTTCCCAGCACTCTGCGCCTAACCTCCCAGAGCCAGCAGCGAGGAGAGATCCAGTCGGTTTCCTGGTCATTCCAACAGGTCTCTCACTGGGTGGGAAGACGGGTATGAGAACCCCAATATAAGCGAGCAAATGGGACTACAGGCGCACAGGCTCGGGCTTGTGTGGGTGTGCGCTTCACAAAAGAAATCCGCGGAGGGCGGCATGCTAGTTTCAGTAAAACTCCCAAAGCGTTGGTCAAAGGTTCTGCACAAAGTAGCCATGGGCCAAACCGCGGTCCGTTTCTCAGATCTCTTGCCCCACCTCTGGTCCTGGACAATTTCTGCAATCACTCGGGTCTCTGGCACCGGGTACTCTGCAATGAAAGGGTCACGACAAAGAAGAATTCAGTGTCTTGGCTTTCGCAGGGGTATTTGTGTTTAACAGAAATCAGTGGTTTAAACCCAGGGAAAACTGCCCAAGGCAGAGGTTCCAAGGTTAACACGTATCCGCTCCCTTCATTTTCATTCCAGCCAGCCACCAATCCATCAATATTGTGTTTATTTAGCTACTGTTTTCTGCCAGGGACTCCTCTAGTTACAGTACCAAACAAGCATTTTCTGCCCTTACAGAGCTTTCACTCTAAGTGAGCGCATTTTTATAAAGCAGTTTACGAAGCATTTCCATGTCCATTGTTTTATGAGACCCTCACAACAAATTTATGAGGGGGCCTGGTATATTAGTCAACAATTGTCACAGTGACGCCAGGTAACAAATCACCCCCAAACTCAGTGGCTTACAAGCACAGGTGTTTGGCATCACTGTCATCGGTCTCCGGGCCAGCAGTGGCTCAAGCCGTCTACACTGGGCTCGGCCGAGTTGGTGGGTGGCTCCGAGCTGTGGATAGAATTCCTGTCGGCCTCAGGGGTGTTGTTCTAGAGCTGAAGGAGCTCAGCCGCCTGGGTCAGTGTGCTGTCGTGGCGGACCACTCACGTGCAAGAGAGTCAGCAGGAACACACAGGACTAGGGAGCCCCGACCCAGAGCTGGTGCATGGACACCTCTGCCCACGTTCCATGGGCAAAGCAAGCCCACGGCCACGACCCACACTGATGGGTGGGGACTCATCTGAGGTTGGTGGGAGGGCACTGCAAATCACATGGCACCGTCCCTTCGAAGGGGCTGGAAGAACTGGGACCAATAATCCCACCTACCACACCTGGAAAGGTAGTAATATCCGTGTTTCAGAGATGGGGAAACCGAGTCTCAAGGAGAGAAATGATGTGTGCAGGTACATGATCATCAGTGTTGGGAGCCAGGTCTCGGGGCTCCTTGGTTCTCGCACGGCTTCCGCTCTGCGCCTACCTAGGGGAGGGTGTGAGTGGCTGCCTGGTGGCTTTCATTCCTGCCAGTAGGCGGCTTACCCCACCCTACAGAGCTTGCCCAGCATGGGGTTCTGGGAGGGCTGCGTCAGCCCACGAAGCACCTGTCCGTTCTAACCTGTGGCCACTTGGAGATCTTGCTTCTCCATGTCTTTGCGAATCACTCACCTGCTGTCTCTCTGGGAGGCGGAGGTCACAGGGACCCGGGCCCTGGGTGGACGGGGAATTGTGGTGGGTGAACCATCACCCCACCTCAGCCCCAGGGCAGGGCAGCAGAAGTGGGGGCAAAAAACAGAGACCAAGCCCATCACCACGTTTGCTCACTAACGTCACAAACTGGAAGCCAATACGACGTGCTCGGTTGCTAAGATGAAGCCCAGCTACCCACACTATTTTTCTCTACACTGTCATCCCAGGAAAGGCCCCGGGGCATCTGTCAAGAGCCATTAGCTCTAAAACACAGCGTCCTGAGGAATTTGTGGCTCCTCATCCTTTTCATTAAAGCGTTTCCTTGCCATGGCCATGCCAGCGCCCGGGGTGTCCCCTGGGGAGGGCACTTCTGCTTCCGACCTTCCCGCTCTGGGATCCGAGTGCTCGCTTGTCTGCCTTCCGCTGGCTCGTGATTGGGAGATGCAACATGGGGCTCTGATGACCAGACATCGTCACCTGAGATGGTGACAGCGCCCTGGGAGCCTTGCGCAAGTGACCACATTCAGCCACGCTCCCAGTCCCTCTCCTCCTCCCTCCCTCACTGCCCCTGCCTTGCGGGGAGGTGGCTCCTGCACGGTGGCCGGGGCCTTTCCTGCTGCGCTGCTGACCATGGGCGACATCACAGACACCTGTGCGTGGGGACCGCTCCGGCTCACGAGAGGGGCCTCACCCACCTGCTCGCAGGCAAATTTCAGCCTCAGAAGCCAAAAACATCACTTTCAAAACTGAAACAAGACCCAGCAGCCTGTGGGGACCAGGTCACTGTGGACGCAGCGAGCGTCAGGCGCAGGCACCAAGCGGGCCTGGCACCCGGAGTGCTCACTCCGCCAAGGCGCAAGAGCGCCATCCGCTACCCGGCGCAGGCGACACTTCTCAGCGCCGCCATGTTGTACGCTTCCCTCTGGTCTCCTGATTTCAGAAGACACGTTGACGACTTGAAATAATTAACATACTTTCATGTTGCTCAACAGAAAAATTAGAAAAGCTCTACTTATTCCCATTTCAACTCAGTTGACTGTCACATTTACCTTTCAAATGTGTCTGTTCCTGGTCAGATGATTGCAAGGAGTCACCGTTTACGCGTCTGTGTTTTTCCCTGGTGGGTTAGCAAACGCGTGGAGTTGCGGTTTACCTCTCTGTTGGAAGACGCGTGAGTGCGCACCTCACCTGTGAGACTAGGATTACGGCAAAGGTCAGCGGGCGTCGGAGGGCGTTTCGTGAGTGCGCACCGTCTGCCAAAGCCACCCGGGGCTAACAAGAACTACAGAAGCCCGCTGCTCCGGACGAAGCTCCCGCAATGGGCCCACAGACCAGACGGAAAACCAGAACGGCGTCGCCCACGCTAAAGTTCCACGTCACCCCGTGATTATCTGACCTTCCGGAACATCAGGAGAGAGAACGGCCTGATTTCCCAAACAGCCCAGTTTTGATCTTCAGCCGGCATAGTAGTAAAGGTCCCTGTTTTTATCCTTACGTGGAAAAAGGTAGAGGTGACCAGATATCGACGAATCGGTCATTTCTCTCTTCTGCCTCCCTGTTCCCGCCTCACGAGGGACGTGACTGTGGAGTGACCCGTCACTTTGTGTCCTTCGCTTCTGCTGCTAAAGCCCCTGTCCATAACGCCACCCTCCTCCGCTCACGGGCACTTACTCTATTTAATGGAGTGTTGCCCGATTCTGATTTCAGTAAAGCCAGTTGAGATCTTTAAATTAATGTTTTACTTTTGTCCTTTGACAGGTCCGGCGGCCAATGACGTGCCCTGAAGGACACTGCTGCCGACCCCCGGAGGAACACAGGACGGCGCCACTGACCGCTTTTTGCGGCGTCCTCTCTCTTCCTCCCGGAGCCCAGGAGCCGTCGTCCCGCCAGGTCTCAGCTGCTCTGCCGCACGGAGCTCCCGGGTCCTCTGGCTTCCGGGTGGCGGGTTAGTCTGTGCTGCGGACGGTGCGCGACCTTCGGGTCTGCGGCGGGGTCTCTGGCAGCCACAGCAGGTGGCGATCACTGCAGGGTGTGTCTTTGTTTCTCTTCTTCTCCTGCACCGAGATCTCAGAGCCGAAGCTCTCAGCTCTGGGACCGAGATCTGACGTGCAGATGAGACCCTGGCTCTGAAGATCTGAGGACCCTGCCCTCGGGCTGTGCCTGCCTTTGACGTGGGTCAGGACTAGGCCCTGGAAGCCGCAAATGCTTATAAAAGTGGCAAATCTTACTGGAGATCACGTAAAAGTACGACCACACTGGGATGAAAAGAAAAACAATTGCTGTGCTTTCTGCCTGTGGTCATGGCGACCCAGACTGAACCGGGAAATGTACCTGCAGGAACAAATTGTAGTAAAAATGCGTAAATACAATTACGGTGGCCATTATGAGGAACGTTCCGGATGAACGATGCTGCACTATGAGAGCACTTTCCCTCCCACGGGCGGCCATTGCTTTCCCGTTTGTCTTGTTTCTGTCCTGAGGACGTGGCTGGCTCTCGGCCCGCAGGAGGCCAGCGTGTCACTGCGCCCGCACCTGCCGGCGGCTGACCCGGGGCTGCACCTCTTCGCCGGCCAGACCGGCTGTCGCCAGCTCTGCAGGCCTCGTCTCACTCCGGCTTTCTCCAAGGTTCCTGGGGGCGGCTCTGGGTCCTCAGGGGCTGAAGTGCAGCTCCCAGATGAGGCCACCTGGGAGGGCTACGGCTGTGCAGAAGCTTCTAAGAAGATTTCGATTTTTAAAAATTCATTTATTGCCTCTTTTAAAAGGCTCTTTACAAAAGACCAAATAAAAAGCTTAAGTGACTAAGTGATAAGAAAATGAAATCTCCCAACCTTTTGCTCAGGTGCCGTCCCGCCCCAAAGGCAAAGGAAAGCTCGAGAAGGTGTGTTAGAAGCCAGGCGCCGGGACAGGCAGGCCCAGCAAGCCCGTTCTTGGCCCTGGTCGTTACAGGGCCCAGCCCGACTCAGGAATCTCATTAGGAACCAGCCTAACTGGAAAGACGCCCGTCAACCAAACGGTCTCAAAAACACAACTTCCCGACATCTAGCTGGCTAATCTGAAACTCTCTGTAAAATACACTTATATCTATAAAGGAAATCTCTCCACATCTAAATCACTAGACACGTTTACAACAGGGAAAACATTGGCTTAACGTTTCGGTAACAAACCTTACCCCTGTTTGAGCTACTGTCCCGCTATCTTGTCTGAACTTGGACGTTATCTGTGCCCACAAATAACGGGGTTTAGATCTGAGTTTTCTGTGTCTTCTACCTTGTTTCACCTGAGCCGTGCCTTTGAAGTGCAAATTTAGGGTTGCTAGCTGACAACTATTTAGGGCAAAGGAACAAGTAATCAGGAACCCGATAGTCTAATAGGGGAGAGAGACTATTTGAAAACTGGTAAATTGAGAATCTTAGAAAAGCTATAAGATCTGCTCCTGTCTGTGTGTCTACACGTCCGTATGTGCTATGTGTACGTAGTATTTCTCTACCAAAATATATGAAAAAGCCTCATTCATTGGCTTAAAGGAAAAGCAAGTGCTTAAATCAAATATATTATCAAAAAACAGAAACTAAGTCAAATGCCTTTTAGTTCACATGACTTGGGCAAATCTTTGGTTAATCAGACTGGTTTAATAAGACTGGGCCCAAAGCTGCCTCCCCTCGAGAGCAAGCGCAGGGCTCGGTCGCCAGCTGGAGTCAGCCGGGAGCGGTCGGGATTCGGCCTCATTATGGATTTCGTCGACGTGTTCTGTGTGTGTTTTAAGAATATGTTTTCCCGATGATGGCGATACTGCTGGTGAGAGAGGACTGCAGCTTCCACTGCGGGTTTGACCACACGTCAGTCGCCGCTTGACGCCCATCACCAGCGGGCGGTTATCGGTATCAATCACCTGCATGACTTTCTAGAGCATTCGTTTTCATACATTCAAATAAATATACATTTCTACTCTCTTTTATTCAAATGGAAGCATATTATATACACCATTCCATACTTCGCTTTTTCCCAACAACTCATCATGGAGAACTTTCCCTGTTAACATATGAGGAGTTTAAAAACATTGTACAGTATTGTCTCGAGGGAAGCAACGTTTATTTGCCCGCGCTGTGGAAGGGCACTTACGTTGTCTCCAGTGTTGCTACGGCAGTGAATGCCGTACACAGGCACGTACGCACACGCATGCACGCGTGTATCTACGTCACTCTGCCAGGTCGTGCCAGCCCACGCTCGTGCCATGCAGGAAAATGCCCATTTATTCTCCCGCCCAGCCGCCCGGTCTTACCAGTAAACTTCTGGATCTTTGCCGAGTGCCGTGAGCACATCATCCCATTTAATTCTCACACCAACCAGCGTGATGGTGGTCTCGTCCCCACGCGCAGCGCCGTGCTGTGGGCGCGCGGGCTGGGACGGAGCAGCTGGCTTCGAGCTGCGGTGCTGTCTGCCTCCCTGACCATTCACGTCACCGTAAAGCCTGTTGGGTTGTTTCTCTAATCAGATGTTTAGAAATTTTCACTTTGTTTAATTATATACATGTGTGCATGTGTAAACATATGACACACACATACCTTACAACTGACATGTGTGTATTCAACCTGATTCTGAAGGCTAAAGACCAGTTTGTAGCACCTACGTATCCATTAAAATACTGCAAATCTCATTTTACTATGGAGTTTCCTTTGTTTCTTGGTTGTGGATTTTAAAATCGTTATCTTTACTTGTCACCAATTTCTGTCTTGATCCCAGCTGATCAGATTTTGTGAAGAAAGACGTACACGTAAGCCAGCTGGCAAGTTCCAGGCCTTTGTGGTCGGATGAAATTTTAAATGCAAAGTGCCCGTGTGACAAGTTCTTGTGACTCACTCCTGTTTGAGCGAGGTGGTGCTTTTCTTGTCCTGAAAATCTACCAGGGGAACAGGAATGACATCTGAACATTATCTGCTTTTGTGTTTCATTAGCATTATTTTATATTAAGTTTGAATAGCCCTGTTTTAATTGTCTAGAGAAAGCTATTGCTTAGTTTAAAATACTCCCATTTTTGCCAATAAAAAGTCCAGAAACAAACTGACACCTAAACAAGATAAATCTAACCACTACTTTGTTGTTTGGTAATAGAAACGCAGATGGCACATCAATGTTGTGGTGCCGTGCCTTTAAAGCAGTTTATGTGCTTCGAACCCTGGCGGGCGTCTGAGGCGCTAGCCCCAGGCTGGGATGCCCTCCGGCCGTGCGCACGTGTGCACCTCAGCATGGGAGAAGCGCTTTCTTGTGCAGACAGAGAGCTCGTGCAAGGATTTTAAAATGCTGATGGAAAGAGACTATGAGTAAATAAATACATACATTTAAAACAATGACAGTGTTTGTGACATAAAATACTCTCTACCTGTCCTCTTACCGACCACTGCGGTAGACTCCCAGCTCGGCCATCAGAACTGGCTCCTGAATTCGCCTCCTTCCAGGTCCGATGCAGCTCCGGGAACAGAGTTCGAAACCTCACGTGAAGGACGAGCATCGGTTTTCGGTCGTGACACTGGGGGCTGCCCAGGGCGGTGGGGAGCGCCACCTCCCTTCCGGCGCAGGTGGGGGAACCTCAGGGCGTCAGTGCTGCTCTGGGCTGGCCCTGCGGGTTGCGAAAGGAGGAGCCGTGGGAGACCTCATCTTTGACAGGTTCGTTCCACCCACGTCGCAGAACTAGGTGACGACACCCCAGACCTTGCACCCCTTGTAAGGCAACCCGCGGAGCACAAACTTCGCTGCCACCCTTTTGCAACTTTTAGCTACTTAAGCAAAAGTAGTTAAGATTCTTGCCTAAAAATAAACTCTCATTTTCTGAGGTGTCTCTTTTAGGTGACACAGCTCTGGGAGTCATGGGCGCCAGCGCCGCCTCCACCACCAGAGGGCAGTGCAGGTGCACTCGGCAGCCCCGGCTGTGCGCCTGGGGAAAGTTACTTAACCTCCCTGATCTTAACACTTTTTTACAGAAGGAAGGTATTGATGATTGAATGGGATGATGTACAGAAAATGCCTGATATTTAGTAGATTTTTATAAAAACTGCTAGTTCCCTGACTTCATATTCTACAGCTTCAGCTTCCCTCTTTCTAGATAAGAATTTGGAAGAAGATAGATAACGCCTTTTCCTTCTGTAAAATTCTATCTGGGCCTCTGGACGGAAGAGGCTACCGGACACTTTCGGGCCTCCGTGCAGGTGTTTCTGAACAATCCCCAGCCCGAAGGCCCACAGAGTGGGGGCAGGGCGGGCTTCCCCCAGGGCCCCTGCAGTGAGAGTGGCGCGGACAGGACTCCGGGTCCCCGTCACGTCTTCCAGCGATTCCCACGTCTCCCTGTCCTCCCCCATCCTTGAAAGTACCTCCTAAGTGAACATGGGAGCGTGGTCCTTCACTCCCTCGCCGCGCACTGTCCGCGTGTCTGCCTGCCTGGCGTGCTGAGCAGCGTGGGCTGCCGCAGGGACAGGAGAGAACACGCACGGGTCTGTGTGCCGTGGGCACTCGTGCAGAGCAGGGGGTGTCTGTGCAGTGGCTCTCCTCACTCGCATCTCAAATACGGCGTCCCTGCCACAGCACGATGCAGCGGCCCCAGCCTCTGCCCTCCTAAGCCAGCCGCCGGCGTCCTCCGCAGCGCCGCCCTGCCGCTCCGGCGTCCCAGCCGCCTCCTTCCCCTTCCTCTCTCTCTTCTTCCGGAGCACCGTTCACCCACAGGTGTTATCACAGGCTTCCCGGCAGGGGTGACACAGCTGCCTGGGGTCACTGTCGGCGTGCTGTGGCCTTCTCGGTGGTCTCGGTGAGGTCGGGAGCCAGGAGCTGAGGCTCCGAATGAACCGGAGGCTTCTATTCAACCCGCCTGCAGGTGCGGCCGCGTTCCAGTTATGTGAGTCTGCGGCGTGAGCCTGGCTACCTGTCAGCACCTGTCTTCCCGCCGTCCTGCCGTGCCCTGGATCTACCCGGAATGCACGGCCACGCAAGACGAAGGCAGGCTGCGCTGGCTTGGTTTGAGGCTGTCACTGATGTGTGGTATGTGGCTCTCACACATACCTTGTGTCTGCATTTGTGACTGTGGTGACCACGGTGACCACGATGACCACGATGACCGCGTAGAGCACGAGGTCGGCCAGTGCCAGACTTGCCCATCTATGCGCCCAAGCGTTCACGTGTGGAAAGACACATTGTTTTACTGTAACTTCTTTCCTGTAACTTCTCCATCATGTCAAAACGAGGACCTTTTTTGCTTTTCACAGAAGCCTCCGTTGTCTCTGGGTCCCTCTGAAGAGAGGAAGGCAGTGTTACAGACGTCGGTGCCGCAGGGCTGCCGAGGCCGGGAGCGCTGCAGCTGTATTTACCAGTCGCACTCACGGGTCTTTACGCTCAGGGCTGGGCGTGCTCGCCAGGCTGCCGCGGAGAGTGGCGTGCTGGACGGCCTTCACACAATCCACTTCTAACGCGGGGGGAGCTTTGGAAACAGGGCGGGGATTTAGGATGAAGGGAAATTGCTCAGGTCCTCGCCCGAAGACAGCTCCTGGCAAGGACCGTGCTAAGAAGCCGGGTCCAGACGTATTAAGTCGGAAACGGTTATTTTAAGCAAGCTGGGTTGAAATCAGGGATTATCAGGCCGTGAAGGTAATTGTGCCGTCTCAGGTTTCTGGGAAGGGAGGGGGATTATTCGGCCCCAACCAAAGGCTGGAAGCAGCCAGCATCCTGGGCTGCCCCCGGGGTAAGAGCCGGTTCTCTCCAGCCGTGTTGCTGGGATTTCCCTTGCTTGCCACCGCTGACACCCTGGATCCTGTCCCTGGGAACGGCGTGCCACCTGGCTGGCTCCGGGGAGCCTCGCCCTGGTTCGAAGGCTCCTGCCGGCGTGACGTCTTACCTGGTGGCCGCCACGGCTTACAAGGAGCAGAGAGAACCGTGCGCCTCATTCCCATCAGCAAATGAAAGTGGAGACAGAGACCTTATCGGGGAATTTGGGCAAACACCCTGATTCTACTCACTTAGCCAGGATGCGAGCGCACCGTGCTGGCTTCTTTCCCTGGTCGGTCAGTCGGCCGCTGCTCACGTCCTTTCCTTTCCTTTTCCTGGCGTGTCGGGGCAGGGAAACATGCTGACACTTGACATGTGCAACTGGCTGCTGTTAAGTCTCCACTGGAGAGTGAAGGGCTCCCGGGCAGTCCTGCCTGTGGTCTAACGGCCACTTCTGGAGAGTCCAAGACCAAAGAAAGGCGCTCGGATGCACAGTGCTTTACTTTTGAAGGCTGCTTTGAAGACATGTTAGTTATTCATTATCGTTCGCTGCAAGGCAAGCAATCGACGTCCTCTTGCACGGCAGGTTCCTCTGTCAGCGAGTAAAGCTGTCATTTGATGTTCTCCGGCTCCTTTGCGCCCTGCTGGTTTTAGATCCTGCTTCTGATGCCTGCACAATCAGTTGTCCAGCCCCTACTGCACACGCGGAGCACACGCAGGAGCACACGCAGGGCGGGAGGCGGCAGACAGGCATCCGGCTGTGCTTGGCCGGCCGCCCACCAAGCAGGAGGCACCCCCTGCACTGAGGCTCCCAGCCCCAGGCGAGAGTGAAGGCGAGACCCCAGCCACGGCCCTCTGCCCCAGGGCCCTGCGTGAAGCATCGTTCATGGGCCTCTTCCACAGGGTCTGCTCTGCACATGCTCCCACCGCGTTCTCTCCACCCTGCGGGGAGCACCCTGGGACTCGGGAAACTCCAGTCAGAGGAAGCAGCCTCAGACCCAGCTGGCCTGCATTGCACTGGGCCCCGGGCCGCCCCCAGAGCGGCGTGGCTGCGGCGTGAGCCATGGCTGGCTCCGTGCTTGCCTTCCATCCTGGTGCTAGAGGCTGGGAGACTAGACACCATCCCCAGCCTCTCCTGCAGGGCACGCGATGGCTCTAGAACCTTCCAAGGGAGAGAGGACCTCCCTCTCCTGCCTCCCTCACCAGCTAAGTGGGAGGACACGAAGGCCTGGGAAGAGGACAGAAGGAAGGATGGGGGCAGGGAAGGCCCTGGAACCCCTCGTGGAGGGTCGCTGGCCAGTCAGGAACCCTGGCTCTGACGCTCTCCAATCCCAAGTTCACTTCTCCTGGGTTAAGCCCCTGAGGGTCGCAGCTGGTGCTACCCACACAGACACGCGCGGGTTACTCAACCCTCTGAAGCCCTGGGATCCTCTCTAAGACGGCAGGAGCAGTGATCCCTGCCTGGCTGAATTCAAGCCAGGATCGAACACGTGCACCCTTCGGTGCTCCCTGACCGACGTCGCCCTCAGGAGGTGCCCGGAAAATACTTATTTCTCCACCTTCGGTACCTTTCTCGCCCAGCGGTCATCTAGTGCCTTTCCCTGGGACTTCTCGCACTCTGTCCATTTGTGTGAGTCAAAGGTCGTCGCCGTGCCCACAGCATCTCCGCGAGGGCAGTGCCGCTGGGTCCCTGCGTCTGCCGCGATGGCCCTCCGGGAGCAGCCCTTCCCAGTGTCACGTGGTGCGGACGCGGGACCTGTCAGAGCGCCAGGGCGGGTGGATCTGTCTGTCGACCTCCACCTAGTAACCGGAGTGCGCGAGTCCCACAATTAGAAGGATGACGACGTCTCTCTCTGGCTGGAACCAGACGGAGACCACACTCCAACAGCCGGTAATTACACGTCTCTGCCAAGCGCGATTCAGGCAGAAACATGCCACCGCGCCAGCTCCTTCCAGAAGCAAGGACGGGGACCAAGGTCGGAGGCGGCCCCGGTGTCCTGAGGGTGGCCGTGTGCAGACTCCGTCTCTGAGACGTGCCAGACACCCGAATTCCCCTCCGGGCGGCCCCCAGGGCAGGGCTCCGCAGGGAGGCTGATGGGGGAAGGGAGGAGACGACGTTCTGCTTCCGAGGTCAGAGCAACCGGAGCCGGAGCCGCCTTTCAGAGCAGACAGCGCAGAGCTTTGCACCCGGAGCCCGAGAGGGAGAAACTCCAGGCCCAACAACGGACCCAGGACCCCCCTTCATGAGTGATGACTACAGCAATGCATGCGCGTACATATGTGAATCACGCGTGTGTGCACACACACACACACACACACACACACACCTTTTATCAGTCGCTCCCTGCGTCCCAGGCACTCGCTAGGTACTTCACGTCCCCTCGCTGGAACACAAAGCCACACGCCTATTTGGGGTGACGACCTCAAAGAGCCCTGGTGTCTGGGCCAAGGCCGCGAAGCTGGTGGCAGAGTTGGTAACGGTGGAGCCACAGGCTGACTCCAGACCCCGCAGCAAAGCCAGTGGTAACCGCCACACCGCACAGCCCCAAAGGGTCGCGTCAGCTCTGGGTAAAATTGTGTGGTTCTGGCGTCGCGATGAGACGTCGCAGAGAGCCCAGATGGCCAGGGACCGTCGCTGTCTCCCCGGCACCGTGGCCTGACACTGCCTAGACTCAGCGCACGTCGCCCTTCCGCGCCCACCGTGCAGGGCGCGGTCACCCCGCGGCGGTCTCAGCTGGGACGAGAGTCCACTTCTCCCCTCCAACCAATGTGAATTTCGAAACAGCCCTTTCGTGCTGGGACAGAGAAGCAAACTCTGACTGTGAATTTTAATCAGTTGACTGTTTGCGAATGTGGGGCCCGCGTCGGCCGGACAACCCCGACATGGGACCGGAGACGGGGCGTGGAGGACGGTGGAGAAGCAGGGCTGAGCACACTCGGAGAACCGCGGGGAGCGACGTCGCGGCGAGATGGGGGCTCCGGTGAGGACGGGGCCGTCGGGTCGGCGCGTCTAGGTCTGTGCAGAGGGAGGACGTCTCGGCAGAGGGTGCACAGAGCAGGGACCGTCACAAAAACCGCTGGGCTGTTTCCGTGCAGGGTTCGCTGTTCTGAGAAGAAGGAAGTGCGCGTACGAACAAGCTGCACACGCAAACTGGGCTATTTGGGTCATTTTTGAAATACGATAACTGTTCCCATATTTGCATTTAAAATGGCATTGCACAAAATAAGTTGACTATTAGTTTTTAATTTTCCTTCTTAGAATGACCTTAAGTAGCCAAAAGAAGGACATCGTGACAGCTGGAGAGAGAGAGGCAGGAGGAAGGGAAAAGCTTTAAATTTTAGTGCTTTCGTGGCACTTTTTCCTGGTTTTTGTACAAGGGGCCCCACATCTGTAGTTTGCGTTGGGCCCCTAAATTCCGTAGCTGGCCCTGGGAGAGAGCTAAGAAGTGACAGCCCAGGACGCCGCCCCAGAGGCAGCGTGGCGGGGGGCGCCCGCCGTCCTGGAAACCAGCCTGCCCCGTGGATTCCCGCTGTGGCACTTACCAGCGATGGCACCTCGAGCAAGTTACCCGGTCAGTCTGCACCCCTCCTTGCTCATCTTTAAAATGGGCATAACGACAGCACACGCCTCTTCAGTGGCGGTTTTGAGGCTTTGGTCACGTTCTTAGAGCAGAGCTTGTCGCAAGTTTGTCCTCTCAGTGGACGTCAGGTGCCGTGACCATCGATGCAGTCACTCGACAAACGTGCGCTGGCCCGGAGCTCCGGGCAGAGTGGAGCGGTGTCGGGTGACGGGGTGAGCCAGGGATGGTCCTGTCCTCTGGGAGCTTGCAGTCCGAGGGGGTAGGAGGGGCCCGGACAGCGACAGCGGCATGAAGGTCGTTTGTGCGGGGGATGGGAGCTCAGGAATCGGAGAAACCTTCCCAGAAGAGAGGTGGCGGGTCGAGGTGAGGTCCCCACAAAAGGTGTGCTGAAGTTCCGCCCCCGGTACCTGTGCGTGTGACCTGGATGAGGGTGAGTCTCGAATCCCATCGGGCTCACGTCCTTGTGGGAAGAGAAGGCCACACGGGGAGAGGTGGCCACGCGAGGACACGGCAGAGTTGGGGTGATGCGTCTGCAAACCGAGGACCACCAGGAGTGCCCCCAAACCCCAGCGCTGAGGAAAGGCCTAGAACACATCCCCTCTGGAGCCTTCAGAGAGACTGCGGCCCTGCCGACACCTCGGGCTCAGACTTCTGGCCTCCAGAGCTGGGGGACGGCGAGTCTCTGCGGTTCTAGCCGCAGGGTTTGTCTCGCTCTGTTGCAGCGACGCTAGGAAACGCTGCAGAGGGCGCTGCACTCAGCTATTACGGGAGGTTCAGGAATCGCAGGTATGAGTGGCCACGTGAGCAGAGGTGTGGGCGGGAAGAACCGTGCCAGGTGCTGTCTCCAAGGTGTGCTCCCACGGCTGGCGTCACCAAGACTCATTAGATGGCAGCTGATGGCATCCAGCCTCGGGGCGGGGACAGGCTGTGTCCCAATGCGTCCCGCAGGTGTGTCTGGCGCAGGCTGGGGTGAGAACCACGGCCGGAGGGCTGGGCAGGAGCAAGCTGCCCCCTCCCGCCCTTTCCTCCCGGTGCTCACGGAACGGCTGGTTCGGGGAAGCAGCACGGTGAGACCAGACGTGAGAGGCCCCGTGGCGTCTGCACGTCGTGGACACCCCGCCTTCTCTGCGGTCCTCGCGAGCTCTGGGAGACAGCCCCATTTATCTGTCATGGATGGAGCATTCTTACTTGGGGAGGAAAAGTTCTCTCTTCCCCTGCCCATCCCGGCTTCTCCGGCCGAGGCCTGTGGGTCACTCTGGCAAAGACAGGCTGGCGGGAGAGAAGCAGACGGGTTACGAACAGGTGCGTCTCGCACGCTTGGGAGCACTCGCTGCGAGTAGCTCACAGGGCAGTCGGGACTCGGGCTCATGCAGCATCTCAACAAAGAACAGCGCGTCTGCAGGGACGTGACCGGACAAGGGAAAGGACCTCGAGTCTCTGGGGAGCAAACCGTGGGAGGCGAACGTGAGGGACCCGGGAGACAAGGGCCGGTCAGAAAGGTTTGCTGCGTGGGCGACTCTGGGGCTCCAGGGTGGCCGGGGTCTGGCGTTGTCCTGGCGATTAACTGCTGTCCTTCCTGGCCCAGAGGGGAGGGGACACCTTTACCAATTTATGTCCTGCTTTTGGGCAAATAGCCAGAAGGCAGAGAGCTTCTCTTACGTCTGTGTCTTCTCAGTTGTCTTCAGCTCAAATATTCCTTACGCCAACAGCACATTTGGGTGGCCGACGTGGCTGTGATTCACCGGCCTCGAGCCCAGCGTGGTGGGTCTACAGCCTCCCCCAGGCTTGGGGAAAGTTCTGTGCAAGTGGAGACCGGGAGCAACCGCAGCCGCGCACGCTGTGCGAGTCCCCCCTGCTCACAGGCCGGCTGCCCCGCGCCTGAGGATCCACCTGAGAGCACGAGTGCAAAGGTGAGATCACGGAGATGCTCGGTGGGGACAGCAGAGCGCCAAGGGGACCAGGGCCCTCGGAGGGGCCCACACGACGGTCAGGTCGTGCCGTGGAGCTGACCTGCTCTCTGCTGCATAAATCCCCACCACCCTCTCCTGGTCGCCGCGGAGGCAGTCCCTCTGGGCCCTCCCTTCCCGCAGCTTGCACACACTGGGCGAGCGCCGTCTCCGTGACTGCGGGTCCCCTGTGTGCATCAGGGGAATGCGGTGCCGGGAGCCGGGAATCGGGTCGGGTGTGGCCCACCTGAGCGGGGCCGTCCTGCTCCACCCAGGGGTGTGGAGACGGCAACTGCACACCTGGGGCTCCCTGCGGGGCTCGCGGGGGCCAGTTTGGCTCTGACCTTTGTGTTGGGTCTGGCAGCTGGAACAGCCCGCTCACAACCGTCAGCCCTGCGGGTGCCAGCGGGACAGAGCTGCTTTTCTGAGTGGACGTTTTGAAGGTTCTGTGACCCTCCTTCAGTCCGGTGGTCGGCTCAGGCTGGCGGAGAATTCCCAGCGGCTCCGCTGCCTCCCGCACCCTGCTGCGTGCGGGATGCACCCTTGCGTACGGGGTGGCGGGTTCTCCGGGACGGTTACCTGTGCTTTTCCTTCTTGTTTCTCCTTCTGCTGCTGCCCAGGTTCCTACGACCCACTGGGTTCCCTCCCTCTGTCATTCACACGTTCACCAGAGGTCGGGACCCACAGAGCTGATTGTTGTCAGCTCGTGCACAGTGGCCTGGGGACAGTCGACGTTTTCCTCAATGACGATGACGCTCTTAGCTGATCCGCAACCATCCAGGGAAGGGCTCAAATCCAGGCTCCATCACTACCCCACGTGCGACGTTCGGCACCTTCTTTGGCCTCGCTGGGCTTTGTTTCTCATCCTTAAAAACAACCACAAAACTACCACAGGGAGTTGCCACGTCCCGCACAAAGACGCACAAGCAATGACGGCTTAACCAAATGTCGGCCGTCGCTGTCCGTGAAGGATTCTTCCCTTAGGCTCGTACTGTCCGCACAGATTGCTCTTGCAAAGCTGCCTTGATCGGGTCGTTCCTGTACTCCTTAGAGACCGGCATGTCTCAGACAGGGAGGGAAAGTGAGTCCCTCGCATAGCACCAATATTTCCGGGCTCAGCACCGAGTCCCAGGCTGTGGTTCTAGGATGGACCAGGTCCTGCTTTTCCAAGGATGAGGCACCTGGAGGGGAGGTTGGGGGCCCCTTCAGTGCAGGCTACGGAGCCGCCTGTGCTTCCTCGGGGGTCTGGGCGGCAGCACGAGGCCGGCCTGGCCGGGTCCCTCTCCCTCCCTGTTCCCACTGGGTTGCCTGTTGCCCTGGTAAAGCTCTGCGGGGCGTCTGCAACCCCCAGCCTTTGGGATTCTTGCTGGGCCAGTTCAGGCCATCATCCCACCACCCCCTCCCGCCCTTAGGACAGTCCCTGGCCCAGGGAAGGATGGGTCACAGCCACAGCGAGCAGGTGGCTCCTTCAGTGGCGTTTGGCACGGCGGCTTTCTGCTTGTTTGTTTGTCTGAACAGGCGTCGGTACTCTCCACACCCTTGCATTTTCCAGATGATCCCCAAAGTTGTCCCGAGAAAGCAAGTCAGTTTCCGGGAGCTGGCAGCCCCAAACCTGGGAACGCACGGTGGTGGCGGCCTGGCATGTCCACGTGAGCGTGGCCCCGTGGCCCCGTCCGCGTGCTCAGACCAGCGCCGGGCTCTGAGGAGGACGCACGCTGGAGCGAACTTGCCGGACCGGCCGGTTCCCACGCGTCGGCCCCCGGCCTGCGAGGCCGCTGCCCAGAGCAGGGACGCCCACCGCACTGCGCTGGCCGCTCCGGTGCAGACGCCACGTCCTCTTGGGTATCCGAAAAGCAAATCTTGATTTGGATCTGAGCTAATTCTCTGGAATTACAGAATAGAGCGCCAGTATAGATGCTGCACGTGTTCAGACGGGAGAATGTTATCAGTTGCAGGACAGATACGCACTTTCGCAAATCTCCCAGAAAAGAAGGCTTTTCTTTATGCTACTGGAAAAATTTTAAAATCCTGTGCGAGAGTATCAAGTGGAACTCGGGGTTTGTTTGTTTTGGGAACTCTGAGGCGGTCAGCGCAGACCGCCGCTGTCGCACACTGCCGCAGACCGGCGGCTGATGACAGCAGGAACTTGTTTCTCTCGGTTCTGCCGCTGGAAGCCCGGGTCAGGAGCAGCGAGGACCGCTCTGGGCGAGGGATCGATTCGAGCTGCAGACGCCGACTGCTTGGGTCCGCACACGGGGGAAGGAGGGCAGAGAGCTCTCTGGGCCCCCTTCCAAGAGCCCTAGTCCTGTCTGCGAGGACCACCCAGAGACCCGATCACCCCCCAAAGGCCCCGCCTCTACGACCTGGGGGTGAGCATTTCAGCACATGAATTCAGACACAAACATTCATTGCACACTCCCAGGTGGACGTTTGCCCCCGGCCCTCCCAGGCTGGAACTCTTCGCCGGTACAGCAGGCCCCCCAACCTGCTGGGAAGGGGCACAGGCACACGCCCTCAGGAGCAAGGACGGCGACGCGGGTGGGACGGTGGGACGGAGGCTGTCTCCACCCTCGTGATCCAGGACCACCCGCTTCCGGATCCCCGGGACTCGATCACAGCTCAGACCCTCCCAGCCAGACCGGCTGGCTCAGAACCTGCCGTTGGAGGGGGTGTCCTGTGACCCGCGCACGGACAGACACAGGTCTGAGGGCGCCAGGGGCAGAGGCCGCAAAGCGCAGAGTGTCCTTGAGTTTTCCATTAACTCGTTTCCAGGGGAACGTGTGCTAAACACAAAAGAGGTGGAAAATGGATTGGAGAGAATAGTAAAGTGAGAATGTTTGACTACTGAGGACATTGTCGCTATTTTTTTAACTGACCAGTTGAGATTTCCACACTGGGAGCATGATGAAGGGGTGATGACGCTGGAGGCAGGACCTTCCCCAGGGCAGGGCAGGTGGCCCAGCAACCACAGAGGGGACAGTGAAGCCTGGTTCAGGG
>NW_012151964.1:1221865-1254927 GCF_000956105.1 Propithecus coquereli | reverse complement strand
GGGTGGCCCAGTGACCACAGAGGGGACCGTGCAGGCTGCCTTCTGCCAAACACAGGCACAAGAACAGTGTCCTGACCCCTAAGAGGCAGCAAGGTGTGAGGCTGCGTCTGGGAGCCTCATAGCCCCCAGGGGACAGGTGGGAGCCACACCGAGGCTGTCTCCAGGCCAGTCCCCCTGGCAGTGACACCCGAGGCAAAAGCGAAGGTCCCGTGAGCCCCCGAGCCTTTCCAGGAGGTCCACACTCAAAACATTAGTTGGATTTAGTAACACGGCAGCCATTGGAAAACAACAGGATTATTCTTTTGCATATAATCGTTTGTTTGGATTTTTAAAATTCCACTCCTGCGTATTACCATCCAGCATTTCCCCTGCCAAAGGGGAAGGTGACTTTCAGGGAACATCTAAGGAACCGTGGCTCTGAGGCTCCTCTCGACTCCACGGGGCCGTGGTCGGCAGGTGCAGCAGGACGCGAGCACCTCGCCTCACTGCTGCCCACTCGCGACCTCACCTGGAGCAGGAGAGCCTTGCTGCCAGCCCCCGAGGGCAGGGAAGGAAATGCTTCTTTCCCCTTCCACCCTCCTAGGGTGGGGCTTTGCAAATTAGACTGATAAAGAACACATTAACAGAAGGAAACCGCTGGAAGCTTATTAGCATCTGCCCACGGAGCACTCAGAGAACAGTGCAGGGCGTAGTCAGAACTTGGGCTTATACAGCATCTTAAGAAAGAACAGTAAATTTCAGAGAAGTAGCAAGACAAAGGAAATCTCTGGGTTTCCAGGGGTGGCAAACAGGAGGAAGGTGAACGTGGGAAACCGATGGCGAATGGGGCCCAAGCGGAAGTTTGCTCGCGGACTCCCGAGCACCGTGTCATCTCTACCGGGGAGGCTCCTGCCATCCGCTTCCTAGGACAGGGAGGGCGGGCAGGGCCGCCTCACAAGGGGTCTGTGCCCCGTGTTGGGCAGATGGGAGAGCAGGGACCCCACCCCGCGTCTACTTCGGCTCCATTGCCTTCAGGTGGAAATAACCCCTGAGCCGGGGGGCAAGCTCGGGGGTGGCGTATTCCGACCCCTTCAGGAGCAAGCGGCTCTCAAAGGGGAACGTGTCCGGCTGCGAGGCACACAGACCTAGCCAGGGATGGCCTCGCAAAGCAGGGTAGCAAGAAGCCAGAGGCGGCGGCCCTGGGCTGGTGCTGGGGCTCCTCCAGTCACCAGGGACGTGGGTTCCTCGCCTGCTCCGCCCGAGACCCTGTGCGGCTTCAGCCTCAGAACCGCGCTTGGGGCGGGGCAGGGGCGAGGACAGGCCGGGGAGACGCCCCCCGACAACCGCCTTTTACAAGGGTTCCGGGACGTCACTGGCCATGACCACCCTGAGCTGCAAGGCAGCTGGGGACAGCGAGTATGTCATCTGGACACGCCGCTGCCTCAGACGTCCTGAGGTTCCGTCAGTAAGAGAGGAGGGGTGAATGGATATCGAATGGAGAAAGGGTGTTTGCAAGGGAACGCAACCTCACAAGGACCAGGACAGGCTTCCGGTCCCAGCCCTCCCAGGAGACGGGCTTCCCTATGCAACCGGCAACTCTCAAGCCTTACAGTGACAGTTTCTGAAATACTCGTGCTGTCCCCGTCGGACCCCTGCCCCATAGCTCAGGGCGACAGGACGAACGCAGCCTTAGACTAGGAAGTGCAGTTTCTCGCGTGCATTAGGTGCCTGCTACGCGCGAGGCACTTTACTTCCTTTATCCGCCATGTGCACAGCCGCGCACAGACAGCATCATCTTCCCTGCTACGGGCGAGAGGACAGGCAGGCTAACCAACGCACTCACGGACGCACGAGTTGTAATGCGGCCGAGCCCCCATCCGCGGTTGGGCCCAGGAGGTTAGAAGTTCTCTCCTTTCTGAGGGTACAGCTCATTCCAGTCCTCCCACGGGCTGGGAGAATTTCCACGGGACACCACTGCTGTCATTTCTTCTCCCTTCCTCAAATTTAAGCGAAAAATGCCATGAGTAGCATTCTTTAGAATTTAGATTTGTCAATAATCAGGAAAAACTTAGACTTTATCAACTTCAAAGACGAAAAGATCATGGCACCCACAGGGCGTTCCAGGGCTATCAGACAACCAAGAAACAACTAACCATGACAAGTTCATCAGAGGCCTTCCAGGAGGAGGGCGCTGCTTAGACAAGTTCCTCTGAACTCACGGGCTGAGAGAGTCTCTGTGTTATCTCTGAACGGAGCTGCCTGCTTCCCCGTTGCTCTGCCCTGGCGGCACTGCAGAGAGCCGCCGAGAAATTCGCTTTCTCTGGGAAGGCCCTGTGCCCGCCGGGCCCGACCTGGCTCTGCTGGCACAGGAGAGATCTTTTTTTAAAAAAAAAAAAAAAAGAAAACAAAAAAACGAAATTATAGAATTAACAACATGAATGTTACCCTTAGAATTGTAATCTCCAGGAAAAGCTGTCACCAGTGTGATTGGCAAAATTAGTTTGTTTTGTTTTGATTTTGGTTTTTGATTTTTAACTAATTCTAGTGAAAATTTTTTAATGAAGGTCTTTGCTCTGAATTTTGAAAATGTAGACAACAATCTGCAACACACAAAAAGATTATTAATTAAAGGAAGTTAAAAATAACCCCCTTACTGGAGCGTGATGTGAATTAGCTAGTTAGATACTTAGAAAAAAATTGCTCTTCGATGAAAAACCATAGCACGTGACTCTGAGCCGTTTCTTGTCTTTGAACTATTTGGAAATTCTTTGTAAACTGCAGGCAACCGATGCATATCTGTGTCCTGTCCTGTCTAGTGGAGATTTTAACTGGCTTCCTCCCCCTGTGGAAAACCCAGTTCCGCCTCTCTTTGCAATTCGTTTCAAAGTTCCTCTATTCCACACAAACTCGTGCCGTTTTCACTTCTCCTTTGTACCAGTTCTAACATCTGCCTAGTTCTTTCTTGTCATATGTGCAGAATATTATAAAATCTTCCACGTGTTCTCGCTTATATCTTGGTACAAGTCACGATTTTACCTTTTTCTAAACAGTATCTTTCAGATAATGTCCAGCTGTGACCTAGGCAACATGCTGTGCTGCTTACGTTTTATACCCACGGCTGCTACTGTTGCATGAGAGTGACCGTCTGCAGCAGGCGCCTCCAGCAACCTGTAGGCATGTTCTTTCCGTGATCGTTCCGCGTACGGCCAGAGTGAGCGTGCAGCACGCGGGCTACGTCTGGAGAAAATATGTGAGTATTTTGCCTCAAGCAGGGCAGTGCAACAGAAAAACCAGGAGACAAAGCATTTAGTTAGCACCAACTGTGTGCCCGGCATGATGCAGAACAAAGAAGCCAGACCCTTAGGATAAAATAGCCGAGGGTACGAAGGGGCCAAGGGCAGCCTGCCTACGACTATTAGCCGAGTTTGGCCGTGAGTTTCGGCGTGGTCCAGCTGGGAAGTGAGACTGCACGAAACACGAAGACGATCTCAGAAAACCCACAATTTGTTGTGAGATAGTGTCACAAACAACATTCTTAAAGAAATCCCCGAGACCAAGAAAATCTGTGTTTTGGGTGGATTACAGCGTCCTCATCTCCTCTTTCATGGATGAGCGTTCGTTTGTGATTTCAAAACCCAATCTCACGGCTTCAGAGCAGAGACCCAGGCCGGACAACCAGCACCCGACCTCCTGCCTTGGGGGGTGGCTCACTGCCCCTCTGCAGCAGGCCGGATGCCCCCACACCCTTGGCAGAGGGGGGGGCAGGAGGGGGCGTGCTTGCTTGCGAGGGAAAAACAGCGTGCTTTACTGGGAAGTGCTAAACCCATCACGATGGTGCCTCAGGCACTGTTAGGGCTAGTGGCTTCCACCTGCACAGACCCTGTCCCTCAGTCTGTGGAGTGCTGGCTGGGCTCAGGCCAGAGCACCTCCAACCGCACCAGGCAGACCGTCCTGGGAACCCCACCCTGAGCGCCCTCTGGTCTGCCGTGGATGAAAAAGCCCCCTTGGAGCCAGAGGTTGCAGCTTGCAGGGAACGGCCCACTGTCTCCTGGCGAGTCCTCGAATTGCAAAGGACGGATCAGTATACGCCCTGCTGTCACTGAGTGGGACACCATTTAACCATGGATCAGCTGAAGCACGGGTTTCTACTGACTGTCTTACACGGAGACTGGCTTTAGCCCGAATGCTGCCATCTGTAGCTCGTGGTGGCGGCCCCTGTGCTCTCCCCTCCACCGCACCCAGGGCGGCCCCGAGATGCGAGTCCCCCTTCTCTGACACCTTCCTATAAAAACCTTCCACCTCGTCACAGACTATAGAACACTCTCGACTTTGCTGGTGTGTCTGCCCGGGTCAATCTTCTCATTTGGCTTTTGATGAACCTTTACAAAATTACAAACTATTTCTGCCCCAACAGCCTTACTTTCGATGGACAATCTCAAGTCCGGCAGTGGTAGAAGCAAAGGACAGAATTTGCACAGGGCTTCATGGTTGCAGGAAAAGACGAGGCTGCAACCGGGACCCCAGGCAAGCCGGAGTACAACCCGCTTCAGACAAGAGACAAAAGTGGGCTTCCGAAGAAAGCCTCCACTGAGCGAGTTCCAGGGCGTGCGAGCACGTGGGGTTTCATGGGAATAGCTCGTGAGCCCGTGATCGAGAACTTACAAATACAAGAAAAACAGTTTTTTACATTGTAAATTTGCTCCGTGCCATGGTTATATTGCAAGTAAGTTAGTATTATGTTCTCAGAGTTTGAAAACACAACTACTCAGCACTCACCCTCGCTGGCATGTGACTGACTAGTAAACTGTCCAATATCCAAGCGGTAAAGCCCCTAGGAAGGGACAGTGCTCCCCGCTGGCCTCACACAGGACCAACACCGGACCACGAACGCCGGCAGGGCTCTGGGATGAGATTTCGCCCAGGTCCATTTGCAGGGGTTGTCCTTGGAGCATCCTCCAGCCCCAGGACCGAGCACCTTCTCTCCCTCGAGGTATCGTTCTACCCCGCCATGTGGGCCTGGCGGCCCCATCTGAACCCTGAGCATCCACACCCCCGGTGAGTCGGATTAGGGGTGGATCTGCAACCCAAACTGAAGACAAACTACTTCTTTCACATCTAAGAATTTTGCTCTGGAACTGTCAGAGAGCAGAGGTCCCTTTTGCTGATGGATAGAAATGCAAAAAGTGTGCCTCACTGTCAAGGAAATACAGTGGTGTCGAATCAGGTAAACTGTCTGGCCAAGGCTGACCCTGGAAATGCCCACCCCCAGGCCCTCGCCCTGAACTGGGGTGCCAGTAACCAAGGGAGTAGAATCGTGTCTCCGGCACGGCATTTAGAATCTGCTTCTACAGGAAACACAGCCGTGTTTGCTCCCCTTAGCAAAGCAGGCAGGCAGACCACCCCGTCCTCCAGGGGTTCCTAGTGAAATAGGAGTCGCTACAACTGCCCAAAGGATGCCCCACTGCCAGGAGTCCCAGGAGGGGATGTGCCATGGAGAAGAGTCCCAGAAGTCACCCTGCTGAAAGAGGTCTGGGTCCCAGAAGGACGTCCCACGGAGACGAGCCCCACAAGGCCATCCCACCAGGCCTCATCTGTAACCCCTCCCACTCCCTGCGCTGCTGTGAGCTCTGAGATCAGACCCAGGTGTCCTCCCTGGCTGGGGCAGGGGCGAGATGGAGGCCGAGATCAGGTGAGCTGAACCCATCAGGATAAAAGGCGCCTGCGGGAGACCCAGTATCCACGCCCCGCCTACAGGGACCCTCGGAAGGGCGAGTTTCAGAGAATGTGGAAGGAAAGGGTGTTGGGGCGGCCAGCACCTCCTCAGAACACTCCGTAAAGTTTGTGTCTGTTCCTGGCCTGGCCTGTTTGTGGTGAGGGGAGATCCGGGCTCCGGGACTAGACTCCGGCTGGACCTCGGGGCTGCCGCAGGGTGCACGGGGGCGGGGGCGGTCCCGGCCCACTGACAAGGGCCGCTTCTCCGGCCCGCTGTGATTTCCAGCAAGCCAAGCCGAGTAGCGGCTGTTTGGAAGCTGGGCCGCCTGCTGGCCACAGTGTCCCGCGTCTGCGGCGAGGGGCTGGGCCGGGGCCGGAGCTGCAGACTCCGCAGCCGGACTGCTCTGCTCACCCTCGGGCTCAGCCCTTTGCATTCCCCTCAGAGATAAGCATTTTTGTTTCTCAATTAGAGAAAGTCTTAAAACGTGCTCCTGGGGAGAAACAACCTAACTCCTGGTCAGACGGCCGCCCCTCTTGTCTCCCGAGGAAGAGGACTGGAGACGTCACAGTCTTTCTTACGGTTCCCATGGAAATGCGTGTGTGATGTCCCGGTTCGTATGTAAACGCGTGTGTGACGCCAGCTCGGCAGATGGGTTCCACCGCAGCAGCGCTGCCGGGCGCTGGCGGGTCCCGGCTGGGCGCTTTGCCACAGACGTCCGAGGGCCGAGTAGACACGCGTCAGACGAGGCGGCTCAGAGCCGGGGCGTTTTACGGTTGGGCGAGTCTCAGTCTGTCTGCTGATGGGGAAAGGTTTCACTCTGCGTCCGTGGTTCCGGGAGCCTGGCAGTTCTCGTCTCGTGTGGTCCACCACGAGACAGGGCAGGGCTGGCGGGTAAACGAGGGGTCACCCACCCACATGGGGGTCATTGAGAGAAAGTGTGCGCGGTGCAGCGGGGGCCTCTCCTGGGTGTTGTAGGGAGGTGGCCTTTGTGGGGAGCCCACTCCTGGAGCAGACGGGGCAGGGGAGAGTTTGGAACGGGGAGCTACATCTAGAGCTGCTTTCTTGGCGCACGGGCTCAGGTGGGGCCACACTGTCAGTGCAAATCCGTGTATTTCACAGCACACATCCAGGGACAGTGGGTGACCCCAGATTTTCTTCCTTCTGGAACATGAGGCAGAAGTGTGGCTCCCGTGGACGGACGTGAGGGGCGAGGCGGTACCTGGACATGAGGAGCTGGCGCACCGGCCCGAGACGCGCTCACTCCCCACCCCGCACTGCCCCGCGGCTGGAAAGGCCAACGCGGACACACGCCCCTCAGTTTTCACCCTTGAGTTGCGGGTCTGATGGGCACAAGACGCTGGGGAACACAGAGAGAATTATAACTGCCCCGGTGCTGAGAGTGGTCACAAGAAGCCCTTCCAAAGAGCAGCATCGGTAACAACTGAAGACGTGGGAAGATGGTAGTTTGCGAACTTTCCGGAGATACATTGACTCCTCAGGCATGAGGACACTTCAGCAAATCATTTCGTAGAGACAGAATCTCGAAGAACATTAAATCCCTTCTGGGGCTACGAATACTGAGTCAGGTTTCTCTTATTTTGGCAGAATATGCACATTCTAGGAAAGCCAGCAGACGCCTGCTGAATGCAAAGTGAACTGAGTACAAAGTGCAGGGTGAAACCTCTCGCCAGTGCCTGCCTGTCGGCCCGGGGCAGCCCCGGAGCAAAGCTCGGCCTTCGTCCAAACGCTAGTGACGGGAGAGGCTTCGCCGGGTCACGCAGGACTTTTCAAACGACGTACAGACATTGCACTGCCGTGCAGCAAACAGTCTTCCACATATTTGTGTTTTGACTGTATGTGACATTTGCTTTGTGGACCACAAGGATACGTGCTGTGTGAGCTCCAGCGAGTGTCGAGCACAGTGAAGGACACGCCGTGGGCGTTCAGCTCACGGACGATGCGTGAATGAGCCAGACACTCAGCTTGCGAAGAATAAAGGGAACGCGGTGTGAAGGCATTGGGAAGAACCTGTTCACAAACAACACACTGGGCCGGGAGGGCGCGAGGACAGATGAGAGAAGGCTCAAGGGGGCGAGGCTGGAACCACTGTCCTCTTCTCTAAGCCCTTGTTTCCTTGAGCTTTCACGGCGCAGAGCACGCGCCGTCCAGCCGAGCAGCTGTGTGTGCCAGCTTCGGGGCCCTGGACACACAGCTCTACACCACATCCTTAGCTAGACGCACTGGGTAAGATAAACATAGCACGCTGGGGATTACTTGGAAAGGAAAAGCACAATTCT
Source organism: Propithecus coquereli (assembly GCF_000956105.1). Lineage (NCBI taxonomy): Eukaryota > Metazoa > Chordata > Mammalia > Primates > Indriidae > Propithecus > Propithecus coquereli. The sequence continues at coordinate 1,246,938 of NW_012151964.1, read as the reverse complement.
GCTGGTGGCACCGCGCATGGCCCATTTTCCTGTGAAGGGCCCCGTCCGTGTTCAGGGCGCAGACCCACGGCTGTCTGGGACTCGGAGGCCGATTGACACAGTTGGGTGCGTGGCCAAGCCGAGGCCGTTCGGGGACATTCAGAGGTCTCGCTACAGAGCTGCCTGGGCTCCTCACCTGGGAGGGCTGGACGCAAGCTCGCAGCCGGCCAACCCCAGACCCCCAAGGGCAGACTCCTCCGGGAGGCACCGCGCTGCGAACACAGAACCCTCACCCACCCTTGTGAGTCACAATCCTTCCCAGTTCTCAGACACGTCATCAGCTTCACTTTCTCCCCAGCTGAGCCAGCGTCAACCCTGCTCCCCGCCGTGCCCTCCTGGCCTTGAGGCCCTGCCAGGTGGCACCGTAGCACGGGGGCGGGTTAAGAGGGATGAACAGGTGTGTGGCCACCTGCCCCAGGGAGGGCGGCTAATGACCTGGGACAGAGCACTGTGTCCAGTCCCGCTGGCTGCCGCTGAGAGCAGTTCCGGAGCTGTGCCCTGGGCCGAGGGGAGGGGCCCGGGCTTGCTGGTCACATGTATCCCCTGTGTCTAGTGTGTAGAACTCGGGAAGCGTTTGCTGAAGCGACGCCGTCGCTGTCTGCAGGGCTCATCCGGTGTCCCAACCACACCTCTTGCTTCTTCCCGGCTCTCCATCAACAGGTCAGGCCAAAGGAGCTGGCCGGCCGGTGGGCAGCAAGCTGCAGCCCGAGGGGTTGATTGATTGAACACCTAGGTTCACAGCCCTGTGCCCACGGGCACCGCGCTGGCAGCTGTTGGCTCCAGAGAGGGCCCGGCAGGCGTGGACGCAAAGCTCGGTGGGGAAGCGCAGGACCAGGGTGGTGTCAGCGGCGCCCGCACAGCCTCTGACGCCAGACCTGTAGAGACCACTGGTGGCCGAGTGCCCAAGAGCAGCCCAGGGGGAAACAGGTTAACCTTGAAAATAGGTGCCCAGAAATAAATTGGTGTTTTAGTTTAATTTTTAGAGTTCTTTGTAAGAAATTCTCTTTTTAAATGTATATTTTCCTTCAAAATATTTTATTCCCTTTAAAATTAGATGCTCCTCCAAGAGATACAGAAATAATATATAGGTGCATCCAATAAAAGGGTACATATGCCCTTCCCTCCCCAAATGCTATTGTCCAGAGAAGAGTTAATGCGAGCGGGTGCACAGTGAGTCTACTGTGCGTTGTGTGTGTGCGTGTACACACACACACGTATCCATTTATATTCCTATATACATACACATATGTAAGGGATTTGCCATAAAAATGGGCTCATATAATTTTACTTTTTAAAAAAAGCAGTGATTTTCAATCCTGGTCTCTATAAAGTGCTCTCACTGAATCGTATCAGGTACTTCCCAGTCTGTCTGTCCGCCACGCGCCAGCAGACCGTTCCCGAAGAGCTGCGTAGTTTCCAGCACTGAGTCTGCCGAGACCCACTTCCCAGACTGGCCCGGCCCCCCACGGGAGCAAACATGCGTGTTGTGCAACGGCGTCGCAGGGCACCGCCGAGGAGAGCCGGTCCCGCTCCCAGCGGCCGGGAGCCAGGAAGATGTGTCAGCCTCTCCCTCTGACGTTCTTTCAGATTTGAGACGCCAGGTTCGACGACGACAGCGGCCGGAGCGGAGGAGACCATAAACTAGGTAAAGTTGACACGGACGGCATCATCTGTTAATAGTTTGGGGACAAAGTTCACATTTTGTGGATGTTTGTGTGTTATGGGAGCAAAGGTGCAAAATTGTCTTTGGAGATTTGCCAGTGCGGTTTAACATCTCCGTGGCTTTGTCTGCACAGACAAAATACCTGGGAAGCTCCGGCGTAATCCCCACGTCCTGCCCCTCACACAGGCCCCGGGGACAGATGCATCCTTGGCCCTCAGCCACCCAGATCGCACCCCCGGCGTCCTCTGCTACTCAGCGCTCGGCTGGGTCTGACTCAGTCGAAAGCGCCACTCTCATTTCCTGGGCTGTGCTGGAGAGCGGGGCTTTCGGTTTCTGTGGAGGAAAATCTGTCTCGGTGGACGTCTGTGGGGCCGGCTGCTCTGCTGGCCGTCGGGTGCTATTCATTCTGCCACCCTGGTGCGGGTGGCGGGCCACGTGTGTGCCCCACACTCTCTGTCTCGTGACTGCGTTATTTTGGGTCCAGCACTCACCACTGTCGAATTAATCTGAGTTCTCTATTTGCCTAGTTGTTTGTTATCTGTTTCCTCCACCGGAATTTAGCCTCTTTGAGAACGGGGACCCCTGGCCCCTTCCTCAGTGTGGTAGCTCCCGTAGCTGTGATGCTATCTGGCAGGGGGCAGAGCCCAAAACCGTTGCGGAAGGATTAGGAAAGTAGGTTCTATATCTAAGGCAGCAGGAGGCTCACTGGAAAGGGAAAAGGAACTGTGCATTAAGAAAACAAAAGGTGCGTGTGTGCATGTGTGTGCGTGTGCATGTGTGTGCGTGTGCATGTGTGTGTGTCCATGTGCATGTGTGTCCATGCACACACGAGCGCTCCATGAGAGCAGGCAGCCCGTGCCAGGCTCACAGCGTTGCCACACTGACCGGGGATGGAAGCAGTGTAAGCCACAGGCCTGCTGGTGTCCCTCCCCCCCGGTGTGGGGTGAGGAGCCTCACCCCGGTCGGTGCCGCTGGTCAGGGGCCGTGCAGACCCCATTGGTCTGGGCTGGGTAGTCCCAGGTGTGTGCTGAGGACCCCTGAGGGAAAGACAGACCCAGAGTCCCAGGAGGTCAAGGACGACTTGGTTTCTGGACGGCCCAGAAACCGCGTGAGGATGAAAGTGTGTTCCGCTGAGCTGGCGCACGGCGTGCTCGGCCCTCGCTGGTGAGCCACGGAAATCAGCGACACAGAGCCTTTCCTGGGGCGCCCTGGCGTTGCCTCAGCAGAGGAAGACCCAGTGCCAGTGCGCCCCCCTCAACTCTGGGGGTCTCTCTAGCCAGGGTCCAGCAGGGTCGTCAGGGTCGTCAGCGAGTTCCGAGATTTTGGGTGCTTTGGAATGTTTGCTGACAGAAAACACTTTCTCAAGCCGTCGCTGTGCTAATACAAACTGTTCTTGCTTTAAACACACACACACGCACACGCACAGAGCACCAGGCGCTTTTATTTCCAAAGCGTGAGAATTCCTAAAGCGGACAATTTGTTCTACTTTTATATACACATTTTTCATCTTTATGTAGATAAAAACCTACCTAACGAATAAGGCACATTTGAATTTATTTGGTGCTGCTTTTATTAAAGATTCCAGATTTAAATGTCAAAAAAATTGATACTAATTTATTAAAAGAGCAAACCGTTGATTAGACTTCCCTTAAGTTAAAAGCCATCTTTAACTTCTCAGCAGGAAGTTTACTGATTGAAAACATGATTCTGTCACACTCAAAACCGCGGAGCCGTGGGCGAGCTCAGTAGCAAAACAGTGGCACCTAGTGGCTGGTAAAGCCCCTGGGGTCGTACAACGTCCTGGGGTCTCCAGAACATTCATTCTTTCAGCTCCTATCAGACGCCGTAGCTTTCATTTCCCCTTCCAGTAAGTGACCATTAGATTCGAGCAGATCTATAAAATAATCTTTTTTGCTCAGGCTGATACAGTTTAGATGCTGTTTTAAGAGGTGCAATGACTACTGGTACCTTTGCATCACGCATGCCCACGTCTCTCCAGCCTGCGGGAGGTTCCCCCGGCCCGGTTCACGGCTCCCGGGGACACAGGGCTAATGACCGGTGCCAGCGCCGAGAGCCCGGCCAGCTTGGGTTTGCAGAGTTTGCCACGCCCTTTCCCGGTCCAGCCACACGTCTGTGGGAACGTGTGAGTCGGGAGCCTGGGCAGGATGGGAGCTTCCCTCTGCTCATGAGGAAGCCACGTCGTGGCCGCCGTACCTGAGACCTGTGCTGGTCACAGGAGCCGTGGTGGTGCCGGCAGACCATCTCTCTCAGAAGAGTTCCATTCCGCTAGAGAGCAAAGGCAGATGGTAACATACACCATTCAGTTCTAAAAATCTCTCTTAACTTAGGTGAAGGGAGGGGCTGAGAGGGAGTCGGCAGGCGCGGTCAGAGCGATGATCCGAGAACTTAATTCCCGGTACAAGTGGGGCAGCTGGAGGGACAGGGCGGGGGCGGCTGGGACAAATGACACAGACCTCTGAGGTCGATCTGTGCACAGCGTGAAGCGCCTTGAGACATACAGGCTGGAAAATGTCCTAGAGCCGGTTAGCAAGTCCTAGCGGTCGGTTCTGGAAAGTGTAGCAACCAAGGGAGAGAGAACAGCAGACAGAGGAAGAAAACATGGAGAAGCTCTTCTAAATGCAAGTCACGTGTGGGTGGCAACAGGCCAGACGGAAGTCAAGCAAAGTGTCAGTATAAAACAGAAGTCAAAGTTTATTGATTGGTAACAAGGTCAGTGCGGAAAATATCCATGTTCTGCTAGGTGTATTTCTTTAGATATTGCTCCAACTGGCATAAGTGTCACCCGGGCTAATTAACATTTATTGGTGATTACTATGTGTCAGGGGTTCCAGAGGCTTCCAGAATTATTAGCCTCTTGAACTTTCGCAGTGCTCCTTTTTTGAGAGGAAACTGAGGTTCAGGGAGTAACGTGACCCCTGAGACCACCCAGATAAGAAGTCACAGGGCTAGGACGTGAACCTGCAGAGCTCCTCTGTTTCCGTGGCTGCTGGCCGCAGCACGCGCATGGCTAATACATTTTGCGAGACTGTGTTGTTCTTGTGTCTGCATAAACATGATAATCCGTGTTCAGTCAATACACAAAATATCATTGTCATAAAACTTTCCACTGGAATCAGTTAAGCGTCAAGAACTTTGTCCCACTTACCACTGGCCGTGCAGCCCGAAGGGGACGGCGCCGTCCTGGGCGCGTGGGGGTGGCCAGAGCTGCAGGGTTTGCCTTCCAGGTCCAAGCTAGACAGAAAGGGTCGACTTCACAGAGCTTTGGACTCAACCTGCAAGCATCGAGTTATACTAACACTGGAATAAAAGGTGATTTTTCTTGCTTATTAGCTGTGAGTTTGGGGTAAGTTGTTTAAAGCTCTAGAGCTGCCCTATCCAACCCAGTAGCCACGAGCCACTTGTGCCCATTTAAACTTTCATTTTAATTAGCTAAAATGAGATGCAATTATGATTCGGCTGCTCAGATACCCCAGCCTCGTTTCCAGTACTCCACAGGCACATGTGGCTCGTGGCTACTGCACTGGATGACATCGATATAGACCTAAAGCACTAAAATCACTTCGATTTTCTGCAGTTCAGTGTCATGCCTTGTAACGGGTCTCAGATTGGTAATGACAATTATCGTAGGATTGTTGCAGTTAACATGAAATGATGCACATAAAAGTGGTTTGCATGTTGTAAAGTGCTGTACTCAAGGTTTTTTTTAAATTATTGTAGTGTTATAAAACCATATCGTCTTTGCAATACTGAGACTTTGGCCCAGGATCTTATAATCACGTTAGCTCTTTTTCAGAAGTTGGACCGTGTATCTTGACGTTGGCGTTTATGCTTTGTTCTTTAAGACTGAAGTCTACACTCTGCACCGCTGACGATTTCTCTTAATGTGGAAGGTACCATGATACGTGCATATAAAATATACAAGTTATATTTTACCATGAGGGCCATGTCTGCTAGAGATTAACAGGAAAAAGTAGAATTACAGACCAGCTGGTCCATCTTCATCTTTTGCCCCTAAGGAGGGGGCTACAGCGGACACAGAGCAGGTGAATGAGTAACAGCCCTCCCCGCGCCTCCTGGGCCAGCGACAGCCAAGCTCGCTAACTAGCAGCAGCCTTAATGACTAACACGTCCAGCTCAAGGGACAGGGAGCATGGGACTTCCAGGGACAGACTATTTCTCATGTGCACCAACTGGCTTCTTTTAGGGAGCAACAAATTTGCGCGTCCGCTGGCGGTCGGCACGGGGAGGGGCACGATGGAAAGGAGTCTGAGGAACGTCCTCGTGTTGTCCTCTGGGTTCCTGCTCCTCTTCACAGCCTACGGAGGTCTGCAGAGCCTGCAGGTGAGTGCGCAGACATCACGCTGTCTCGACTTCGGAGCGTCTCTCGGCCTCCGAGGATCCTCGTGGTCACAGACGGCAATGAAATGGAATTTCTGTACGTCCGCCGAACCCAGCATTTCCTCCTCGCCCCCCGAAAGCTCCTCTAAAACAAGCAGCGGTTTGTGTGTGCAATCATCCTACACTACTGTCCCCACTCCCGCCCCCAGAGGTCACGCAACAGGGTAGCGTGTGTGGCTCTCGGACGAGGAGAGCAAGGGTCTTGGGACAGTGATTTGATGAGACACTCTTTGCCTTTGGGTGGTCGGAAAGAGACACAAGAAGAATCGTTGTGAATTCTACGGTTCCACGCCCTTGCCTTCGTGGTCAGGGGCAGCAATGTGAATTTATCAAATTTCACTGGACCTCATAGATTCCAAGGCTGCCTGAAACAAAACCATGAACTTTGACAAAATCGTCTCTGTATATTTTAAACTTTGCGGTATGTTTTCCTCCTCGGGTCTCTGAGCCCACGTGAAAACCTAACAGCATTCTCTGAAGGGCTGCAGCACATGTGTGCCTAGAAGTGGATTTGACATATTTTCCCGAGGTAGTTACTTGCAAGTCTGACCTTTAACTGGGAGTAGAACCTCCAGGGAATTCCAGGGATTGGCCAGGAAATCAAGCTGTCATCGTCCCCCTGGGCACATTTGTCACCCAAGGCCGTGCATTGGGGCTTGGGGCTGTCACATACAAAACAGCTTTAGAGCTTCTGATGACAAGTTGATATGGTCTTGCATGATTTGTCAATCAAGAACAAGAATTAGGCTCCTACTGTGTGCACGGTACTGAACCAGAGAAGCACACCCAGGAGTTCTGTTCTCACTGTGTGCAAAGGCTTTGGACGCGGAGGCTGGCAAGGAGGGTCACACGCAGCCCTGAGTTCTCAAGTGCGTGTTTCCTTTGGCAGGACTCGGTTCGGTCCTGTTTCTGATTAGGCTCCCAGGGGATGAAGTGACAGCCATGGTGACCCTCACAGTCAGCTGGCAGGGGAGGCACCTCCTTTCTTGCCACGACAGTTCACGACTCCTGGAGTCCGTGCCTCCCCAGGCTGCGTTGGCGTGTGTGGCGCCCGTTCTGTTGTTATGTTGAATGTAGTTGGCGTGTGCTTTCTGGAAGGAGAGCTGCTCCAGGGCACGACCAGCCAGGACGCTTCCCTTTAGGAAGCTTGCTAAATGACCCCCTTTAGGGGTCCTGCTGGCGGGGCCGGGGCTGGCAGTGGGGAGGTCAGAGTTCTCAGGAAGCAGCCTGTGGAGCTGGCACCGCCCGGCCGACCGACTGCACGTTGGCCTCTCGACTTGGAGACCGGAGGGAAAAGGAGGGCAGGAGGGTCTCAGAGGCTGCCAGTGTCCCTTCTCTCGGTGGTGCTGGCAGGATTCCAGGGTACAGACAAATTGTGCCTGCCAGGACCCCAGGACACTCATTCACAGCACCCCCTGCAGCAGCTCCCTCCCTCAACCTCTGCTGGGGGCCTCCTACTCATCAGGTGGTCTCAGCTCAGAGGTCGCCCCCTTCTCCCTGCCCGCGCCCTGGAGCCGAGGTCTGGACGTCTGCGCACTTCTGGTGTCGGGGCCGCTCGTTACGGCACGCGCCTGCTCACTCTCCACCGGCAGCCGTGGGCTGTGCATTCCGGGCTGCAAGGACCACGTCAGCGAGTCGGTCACCACATGCCCCACGCCTCGGGCAGTGTTGGACACACAGAAGGTTCTCCACGAATGTTTGGTGAATGAAGAACTCATTCCTGCTCCTTGACCTGCTGAAAGCTCTCAGGGCTCCCGTGATCTTGGAGAGCCCACCCAGGTCCCCAGGAGGGCGCGGGCCCCCACGGCCTAGCTCTGGCAGACCCCAAAGCCACATCTTGCCAGAAGTGCTTGGCTGCTGGGGCAGAGGCCGCCGAGTGTTCCGCACTGTCTCTGGCTCCAACACGCTCCCTGGAGGACACCCTCTCCCTCACCTGCACCTCCCACCTCTGTCCCTCCCTCTCAGCGGCCTCCAGTCCCGCCAGACAGCCTTTCACTGACGCCCTCAGCTCCTTGGGGGTAGCCTCGGTTGTAATTTCCCCCGTATCACTGAGCCTCTAGTGGCACGGGCTTCATGGCCGTCCTGTCGAATGAGCGGAAGGAATGATGTGATGGTTCGCACCAGGAGGTCTTAGGAAGTTCAGTGCACACATGTGCTTATTCCATGCGTGTGTTTTGCAGGCTGGCTCTCCTAACACATGCAGACACAGGTGTTTGGATGTGGTCATGCACATAGAAAAGGACATTTGCTTTTAAAATTTTGTTCCTACTGTGGATATTGGGATCTGTCTTCCTTCTCCGTGGTTTGCGATCGAGTTCCACTGTACACGGCAAATGCACTCTGCCGGTCCGCGGCGGCGCTGCGGGTGGTGAAGACTTTCCGACGCAGGGAAATGCTGCGTTTCCGTCAACACACGCAGAGGCAGCAAGCTCATTAAAGTATTTGATGCTCATGAGTATTTAATGCAAAATATTAGGAAAACAAAGGCTTGGGCTGAACCAACTCTCTATACTCCTGACAACTTGAGCTATAAATAGAAATTTCCAGATAACCCCCACTTCAGAGGATAACGTTCAGTTTCCATCTTCCAACCCGATTTCAGAATTTCTATGGGACTAGCCATTCTTGCTTTTAATTGGTTTTAATTAACCACCAAGAAATATTATTAAGCACCTGCTTTGGACAAGGCACTGGGAGAGATTTTAAAAAGTAGTGTTTCCCTGCCCTCAAAGCGATTGCAACCCAGTTGGGGTGATGGGGAGATGGGCAGAGGTCGAGTTGCTGGTCCAGAGAAATTCTAAGCAAGATCAAAGAGGAGACCTCCGGGCACAGTGGCATTCGGGGAGGGCTGAGGGACCTTCTCCTGTGTTGGAAGATGGGTGCGGTTTGGAGGGAGAGGATGAGGCTGCACCCGGCGTGCTGAGGGGCAGGGGTGAAGGGGGAAGAAGAGGGAGCTGGGGTGGGTGGCGCTGCGTGAGCCATCAGTCCGGGTGTCTGGACTCGCTAGTGGACAGGGAATGATGGACGGAGGGCTGTTCTAGAAGGTGGAAGCCAGAAACATGGTGCGGCTCTCTTGCTACAAGACACTCTGTCTTGTGGTTGGGAAGACCAAGTAGCAAGGAATTTTAGTAGTGTTAGGGGTTGGGTTCTGTCCCCCCAAGTTGCATATGTAGAAACCGTAACCCCCAGGACCTCGGCCGTGACTGCGTGTGGAGTTGGGGCCTGGACAGAGGTGATGGAGTTAGAACAGGCCCTTAAGGTGGTCCCGATCCCGGGCGACTGGTGTCCTTACGAGGAGAGATTAGGACACAGACCACAGACGAAGACCACGTGAGGCCGTCTGCAAGCCCAGGAGGGAGGCTCCAAAGTGAACCGACCCTGGCCCCTTGGTCTTGCTCTCCTGGACTCTGGCACACGGAGGAAAGGAGTCCTGCTGCCTGCGTGACCGTCCAGTCCGCGGTACCATGTTAGGGCGACCCTGCAGACTGAGCACCAGGCACCAAGATAATTGGCTTTCGGCTCATCAGATCTGGGCCAAGGTCCTGCTCTCCCTCTCACCAGGTGACATCTCCGTCACCGTTCCTAGGGGTCTAATGACACGTCTCTCAGCCGTGACAGGGTGGCGCCCGAGCTGGAAGCTCTTGTTTCTGTGTCTGGCCCGTTGCTGGCACTAAACGGCGACTACCTGGGAAGGGGGATCTGGCCTCCGGGGTAAGAGACCCCACCTGAGCCACTCTCCCTCTGGGGTCCGGCAGCGGTGTCCAGGGGAGGGGCTAGCCAGCTGCACATGGGGGAAGCACACGGAAGTGGGGGGCAGACCCCTTCCTCTCTCAGCTTCCTCCTCTTCGTCTTTCCCTCTTACACATGAAATAAAAGGAAGAAACGATTTTGCTGAGTTTTCTGCCACTGTCAGGCCCCAGTGCCGCCCTTGCGATGCCCTGTGCCAGCCGGTTCCCTGCCGGCCTGTGACACCTCAGCTGAGCCGCAGGCAGGTGTCCACAGAGCACGCGGCCTCCCAGCGGCCGCCCCGGCCCAGCACAGGCACCGTCCCCCGCCTGGTGTCCGGAGCGCCGACTCGCTGTAACCGGGTTTTGCCTGCGGCCTCCTCCCACCAGCTGGGGCAGTGAGGCCTGGTGCCGGCAGGCCCAGGGGACACACAGCGCCCGGTCCCTCCTGACGGCCAGTTTTGTCCCCACAGAGCAGCCTGTACAGCGAGGAAGGCCTGGGCGTGACGGCGCTCAGCGCGCTGTACGGCGCGGTGCTGCTGTCCTCCATGTTCCTGCCGCCGCTGCTCATCCGGAGCCTGGGCTGCAAGTGGGCCGTCGCCATCCCCATGTGTGGCTACGTGGCCTTCTCCCTGGGCAACTTCTCCGCCAGCTGGTACGGCCGGGCCCTCGGTACCGTCCCCGCGTCTCTCTCAAAACATGCTCTGCGGCCCCCAACCCCCCACTTCCCAGCGGGACCACATGGTGGTTTCTTCCTGTTCCCACCAGGACGCCTCTGGCCCCTGCTGGCCCCACCTTTCCTGCCCAGTCCCTATCCCGGGCTCTTCCTGGGATCCGCCCTGGGCCTCCGCTTCCCTCTCTGCACCAGGGAACGTCTCTGGCCCCAGTAACGACAGGGAGAATCTAACGTGGACACCGGGGTGAGTCTCACAGAGACAGCCAGGATGCAACCACTGGACCAAACCCTGTACCCTCAGCCCATCCTTAGCAGGCGGGCGCGGCCCGGCTGGACACAGGGACCCTGTCTGAGGTCCACCTGCTCCCGGCTGAGACAGCTGTGCAGAGACCAAGCCCCGGGGCCTCGGGCTGCCTGCCTTGTCCCCAGGAACACTTCCACCAAGCACCTCTGGACTGACCCAGGACGTGCTGTTTACGATGCTGCATCCTTCCTTTCTTATAGCTCGAGTTTTCACATGACCCCCTGTTGAGAGGGCTGAGCCCATCCAATGATCAATCACCTCTTAATGTGAAGCTGTTAGAAATACCTAGAAACCGCCCACCTTCTCTGTGCTGCTTAGCGCGAGCTTTGCAGTTGCATCCAAATAAAAAACTCCGCTGACCTTGAACTTCACTCTCACAAATGACCCTGGACCAGAAATGGCCCTGCGTTCACTCACTCATCAGAACCTGACGGGGAATCCACCGGTCCAACCCGTCAGCGCACAGTGACGCCTGCGGCAGGCCAGGCACGCGGTTTCCTTCTCCCAGCCACACGGAGGAGGGACAGGGGACGCAGGTGCCACGTGTTTGCCTCTCGTCCCACAGGTACACTTTGATCCCCACGTCCATACTGCTGGGGCTCGGGGCGGCCCCCCTGTGGTCTGCCCAGTGCACGTACCTCACGATCGTGGGCAACGCGCACGCAGAGAAGGCGGGGAAGCTCGGCAAAGACGTGGTCAACCAGTACTTCGGCATCTTCTTTCTCATATTCCAGTCGTCCGGCGTGTGGGGCAACCTGATCTCCTCTCTGGTCTTTGGCCAGACCCCCAGTAAAGGTAAAAGGGCCGGCGGCAATTGCTCCAAAGTGGAGCAGGGTCTAGCGCTGGCTGCGGAGGGGTCGCTGGTTCCACTGGCGCACCTGTCTCCGTCCCGTCACGTGGGCAGGTGAGCAGGCCCCACACAGTGATCCGCGACCTGCCCGTGGCCCTGTCACCAGGTCCTGCTTGCCACTGGGCAGTCACGTGGGTCTTAAGGTCCGTGTCCTCCAAGGGGCAGGGGAGCCCCAGGGAAGGGCCTGTGGGGGAACTGCCGGAGGAATTTGGGTTCGTGGAGTCACAGCTACCCTTTTAGACTGTCTACCAATGGGTTTGCCTGATTTACTTTCCTACCAACCTGACATCCACTGCCCAGTTTTCCAAGTGTTGCGTGTTGGATCCTTTCCCCTTGACTCCTGTGAACAGTGGACGGGCTGATGCCTTCATTCACCGTCTCCACCCGACCCTGCCAGACACGCTTTCAAGCGTGTCTCTGTTTCAGTGCCCATGTTGAGGATTTAAACCAAAGGCAGAGGAAAGAAATCGCTTCAGTCTTACTGGAAACTTTTCCCCACGGGGCAGAAAGCACTGACCCTCCCGAGTGGGATCAGGCTCTCCGCCTGCGATCCCTGTAAAACCCACCCTTGGGAAACGTGGTAGCCAAGGCCGCCTCCCTCTTTCTCATACGGCGTCGTCCTTGCTACATGCACCTGGAGAAGGGGAGCCACCGGGCTAGAGCGTCTCAGCCATGACGCGCGAAACGGCGACGAAGCTTCGGTCTGCGTCGTGACCGCGAGGGTGGGGTGACAGGGAGTGCTGATGCTTGCCAGGACGTGGAAGGCACTTTGAGGGCCTCGAGGGGCTTCTCCGCCGTTCCACGCCCCTGACCCCCTGACGGCCGGTCCCTGGCACTGCTCCCTCGCCAGCCCAGGAGACGGGAAGTTGTGTGTATGAGAGTCGTGTTGTCAAGACAGCAGACACTGAATACTCCCCAGTGCCTGCTGACGGGGAGTCTTCCGTAGTTCGCATTTTATTCTTCGAACAGACCAGGGAGCTATGAAATCACCTCCCAGAGTCATGGAACCGGTTACAGTGAAAGAGAACCCAGTATTCTTGACACTCAATTTGATGTGCTTTCTTCTTTTTGACTAATTTTGAGGAGTTGAGAAATTTTAGTTATGTCGGGAAAGTAATATAACAAATAACCAACATTTAATCCATGTTTGTTCTTCTCTGAATCTCTGCATAACACTGATACGATTCTCTGCCTCCCAGCTGAAGCATCTTAAAGTCAAGTCTACAGACACGTGCCTTGGGGTAAATGTGTTTAGAGACCCTGGTCATTCCACCCTGACGTGGAGTGTCCACCCTCCTTTCCGCTGGCTCGTTCATTCCTCATTCCTGTCCGATTATTAGCACCTGTCTTCTCATATCGCCTGTTTGCCATGAATTCACAGACGCCATCCCGGAGGAGCAGCTCGCATCCTGCGGGGCCAGGGACTGCCTGATGGCCACCACACCCAGCAACAGCACCCAGCGCCCCTCCCCGGAGCTGGTCTACACCCTGCTGGGCATCTACACCGGTACGTGCTCCACGACCCAGCGCCTAGTCCTGAGCAAAGCAAAACCAAACCTCCTTCCTGTGTTGACAGAGACCATCTCCTACAGCGTAAAATTCCTTCATCTGAAAAATCCTTGAAAAATGTGTTGGACTGGATCACATGCAGGTATTTTCCTTAAAAAGATCAAATGCAGTGGACCGGTGCTGTCTAACGGCACGTCCTGCGGTGATGGGATCGTTGTACTTCTGCATCTAACACAGCAGCCAGGTCTAGGAATATCAGCTTTGTGAATCTGGGTGCTCCAGAACTGGGTACATGCATATTTGAAATTGTTATGTCCTCTTGCCAGATTGATTCCTTTATCATTCTACGACGACCTCTTTTGCCTTTTTTTTTTTTTTTATTGTTTTTGACTTAAAGTTTGTTTCTATCTAATACAAGTATCACTACTACTGCTCACTTGTGGTTTCCATTTGCATGGAATATCTTTTTCCATCTCTTAACTTTCATCCTGTTATATATGTGTCTTTACAAGTAAAGTGTGTTCCTTGTAGACAACATATCGTTGGATCTTACTTTTTACCTGTTCTGCCGTTATGCTTTTAAGTGGAGAGTTTAGTCCGTTTACACTCAAGGTCATTACTGACGTGGGAAATGCTGCCCCCGTCAGTACGTTCTTTGTTCCTTCCTCTCTGGCTTATCCGGTGTACTCACGGTTTGGTGGTCTCTGTAGCGGTGCCATCCGAGTCTTTTCTCTTCTGCAATCGTGTTTGCCTTGCCACTGAATTTCAGACTTTCTTGTGCTTTCACGATGGCAACTGTCATCTTTTGTTTCCAGGTTCCGGCCTCCCTTGACCATTTCTTACAGGGCTGGTCTAGTGGGGCTGAATTCCCTTAGCATCCACTTCTTTGGGAAAACTTTATTTCTCCTTCATTTATGAAGGATGATTTTGCTACTTATAGTATCCTTGGCTGGAAGGTTTTTTTTTCCTTTCAGCACTTTGAATATATCATTCCATTCTCTTTTGGCCTTTAGGGTTTCTGCCGAGAAGTCCACTGTTAGTCTGATGGGAGTTCCTTTATGGGTGACTAGATGCTCTTCTCTTGATGCTTTTAGAATTGTCTTTTTCTCTAATTCTAGACAGTTTGACTATAATACGCCACGGGGAATACCTTTTTGCACTGTATCTGTTTGGGGATCCCTGGGCCTCCTGTATCTGAATGCCTAAAGCTTTTGCTAGACTTGGGACGTTTGTACCTACTACTTCATTAAAGAGGTTTTCAAAACCTTTTTGCTCTCTTTGCCCTCTGGGATACTGATAATTCATATATTTGGGCATTTTATGGTGTCTGATATATCACAAAGGCTTTGTTGATTCTTTTTTATTCTTTTTTCTTTATTTTTGTCTGTCTGAGTTATTTTAAAAGACCTCTCTTCAAGATCTGAGATTCTTTCTTCTGCTATATCTAGCCCATTGTTGAAGCTTTTGAGTGTATTTTGTGTTTCATTCAGTGAACTCTTCAGTTTCAGAATTTGTTTCATTTGTGTGTGTGTGTGTGTGTGTGTGTGTGTGTGTGTGTGGTATCTATCACTTTGGTAAGTTTCTCATTCATATCTTGAATTGTTTTTCTAATTTCTTTGTATTGATTTTTGGAATTCTTTTGTATCTCACTGAGCTTATTTAGTATTGAAATTTTGAATTCTTTTTTCAGTCTTTTCTGAATTTCTTTTCATCGGAATCTGTTGTTGAATTATTGAGTTCTTTGGTGTCACATGTCCTTGCTTTTTAATGTCTCCTGTGCCCTCACATTGATATTTATGCATCTGGTGCAACAGTTGCTTCTTCCAATTTTTTGAATTTGATTTCACAGGGAGAACATTTTCTGGAAGACATGTCAGTGGTGCTGGGTGGGCAGGACCGTTTGGCTTTGATTCCAGGCACCTGCACTGGTGTAGTTTCCCTATGATTTCTTCAGCTGCAACGGCATCGGTGGTATCTGTGATTTTTTTCAGTGGCTTAGGGTGCAGTTATCAGAGGAGATTCTGGTGACGTTTTGCTGGGGACAGGGATGCCAGGTGTGCCAGTCTTCAAGCTCCAGTGGTGGCAGTGAAGGGCTGCACATGCCTGTTCTTGGGCCCAGGATAGCGTATGATGGCACCGGCATTAGTGGGCCCAGGCTAGCCGATTCTCCGGCCTCCAAGTGCTTGCTCAGGTGCCAGTAGTGGCAGTGTCGTACCAGGTAAGTAGACGACGTGTTCTTGGGCCCCTGGGATGCTGGTGTACGGATGATGGCGGTGGCTCACGTTGGAGCACGGAAGTCCTGCTGCTGGTTTGGGCTGGCTGCTGTCAGCGGTGCCCTGCAGGCAGTTCCCAGGCTCCAGAGAGCAGGCACCCTTTCTCCTGCAGTAGCAGTGGCCACAGTGGTGGTGGTGGGGGGGGCCTGTGCTCAGGACGTGCACTAGAGCACAGAGGCCACCCCTGGCGTGGGTGGGGTTGGCACCCACAGCCACAGACAGGGAGCGCCCAGGTTCTGGGCAGCACTTGCGTGGGTTCCTGGCTGCAGCAGTGAGTGCAGCATTGTGAAGACGGGGACAGATCCTGCCTGCTGTGCATAGGACCAAGCACAGAGACCTTGTTGCCTGTGGGGGCACGGCGACATCGCCACCCACTGCCCCAGACACGCAGCTCTCGGGCTTGCCCACTCTCAGCAGCAGCAGTGGCCACAGCGCAGAGAGAGGAAACACAGTGCAGAGTCGGGGAGGGACTGCGCCTTCTGGTCGCAAGCCGAACACGGAGGCAGGGCCACCGGTGGGGGCACCGCTGCTGCTCACAGCCCCAGGCAGGCAGTCCCCTGGCTTGCTCGCCAGTCCCTGGGGCGGCAGCAGCCTCTGTGGCTGTGGCGGTGTGTCGGGGAGGGATTCCACTCTCCGAGTGCAAGTCCCTGCCGCTCTGGGAGGCCGAGTTGCATCTCACAGCCCCAGACAGGAGCTCTCGGGCTCAAGGAAGCATGCACTCTGTTTCCCTTGTCCCCGGGGTCCGGTCCCCTTCCTGGTGTGCCACACCGTCCTTTTCCTGGGAAGTAGTACTCCTTGTGGCTAGAGTGCTGGGGACCCCGCAGCACCTCTGGGGCCAGCCAGCACTGTACCTTCCAGGTGGATGCTGGGGCATGCCAGGGGGGCCCTGAAATGTGGAGCTATGGGGGCTGGGGTTTCCAGGGCAGGGCGCGCTCCAGTGGCAGCTGTACTCTCACAATGGCACCAAACTGCAGCCACTTAGGTCTTAGGGGGGTGTGTGACCCAGCAGGAGTCCCCTGCCTGGTGCAAGGCCCTCGCAGGGTCTCCAGGTCGCCGGGCTGGCCCGTCTCAGTTCGTGTGGGCAGAGGCGCTCTCCATGCTCGGGACTGCGGCGGAGCGCGGTGGACGTGGACCGCAGAGCGCCGCTCGCCTCTTTCTCCTGTGCTTAGGACCTTCCGCGTCTTCTCTGCTGAGCCCCAGGGCTCTCTCCAGGCTGCTCTGCTCAGGTGTGGCCTCTAGTCACAACCTCGCTTCTTTTCGGAGAGGAGAGTGTCCGATCTATGACTTAACTCTCATATTCAAAGAGTTATTACTGCTTTGAAAAGGATACATTGAGAGGGGTTTTTTAATGATTCCGAGGGAAATTTATATATATTCTTTGTCATTCTTGAATTTGGGAATTGATGAAGGCCTTGTAACGTGTCCTTAAAGATCAAAGTTCTGGTACATGTCAGACCCGGGGAACAGAGTCCAGCACCGTCCTGGAAATCAGAGGCTGGAAGGTTAGCACGCACAGCAGACCTCTGTCCTCAGGGAGGGACAGTGAGCTGCCACCAGCACTCAGGCCCCTGTAGAGCCACCTCCAGATCAGAGGTTGCGAGTGTGCCCCCGTGAAATGTTCATCCAGATGGAGCAGGCACGCTGAGCGCTGGCGTGCGTCGGGCACCGTGCTAGAGACCAGAACCGCAGCATCGACAAGGTTAGAGTCCAGTGGAGGAGACAGAAATGCACTCGGCTAACCGACGTCTGACGGAACACGTGTTGCAAACAGCTTCCAGGTGGCACGTAGCTACGCCTTCCTGGGTAATTCCGGGCCTGGGCTGTGGGTGCTGACGCAGCTGTCTCTGCCTTCCTCTCAGGGAGCGGGGTGCTGGCCATCCTGCTGATAGCTGTGTTTCTCGAAAACATAGAAGACACTCAGCGAGAAGGTGGAGGAGAGAAGAAATCAACGCCTTTTTGGTCCACGTTGCTGTCAACCTTCAAGCTGTTCAGAGATAAGCGCCTGCGCCTCCTGACGCTGCTGCCATTGTACAGCGGCCTGCAGCAGGGCTTCCTCTCCGGCGAGTACACCAGGGTAGGACAGAGCAAGAGCCACGTGCTCACGCGACGCATGGCGTCACTGCCGTGCCCGTGTCTGCGCCTACAGGGGCGGCGGATTCTCCGGCCACCCTCCCAGCCCAGCTGGTGGGAAGAGTTTACGGCTCAATGTGTAGCATCCAAGTAACCAGCTCACGGGAGCTGGGACTCCTTATCTCAGGGGACACTCCTTGCTTGATACGAGTCTCCCGGGGGGGAAAGAGGGCAGAGCTGTCAGACGGGCGGCTGTTGGTGACTCAGCTCCAGGATCTCCCTACGCCCTTGCTTTAGAGCTCACGAGGGAAGGGCACAAAATCCATGAATAGCATAGACGTTCCTTACCGCTCCGGTTTTCAAACTGGGCCCTACAAGAAAGCAGTGCGGCCACGCGGGTGCTGTCTTCCTGTCCCCTCCAACCCCCTTCTCCCCAGGTGAGCACTGCCCGGCCACTCCGTGTGTAAGGGGAGGCCCCTGCGGGGGCTGACCGGAGCGGCACAGGACGCTGGGCACACAGTGGCAGTCTGGCTCCAGAGTCGGCACAATCAGAGCTCCACCCAGCTCCCTGCAGCGGCCTCTGTCGCCCCGGTTTGCCTGCCAGGGTGCTGTCCTATTCTGAGGAGGCTCTCCATGCTTGGAAGGTGCCCCGCAGTGCGGCTTTGTTCTAAAAGCCCACCCCGCAGTAGATGAGAGCCGAGGTCCTCGCCCCCCACACGTGCTGGACAGGAGACGGGGCACGCAGGGGCTTGGCCTGGGCGTCTGCCTGTGCCCTGCGCCTGCCCTCCGAGGTGCACCCTCCCGAATGGAGACCCTCCCCGGCCCCCACCGCGACTCCCGCCCAGTCAGGGCTGCCACCTTAGCGAGATAAAAACGCAGCACAGTCACCCTGAATCTCGGGGGGACCTCAGACGCCCTGTAGGGCAGGTGTGTCCCGCCCTAGCGGGGTGTCCTGGATTTACCTGGCAATGCTGCCCTTAGGGCGGCCTCGGTGGAGAGTCTCAGGGGCTCGAAAGAGAAAAAACAAGATAACAAAAAAGTCCACTTGGTGTTTTGGATACGTGCCCCCCGTCGGACTTTTCACTGCCCCCGCGATTGGCTGCAGTGAGGCCTGGTGGTCCCCAGCCCCCTTCCGGAGCCCGTCCTTGGCTCCACTCAGAGACAGGAGGGCGCTGGGACAGTGAGAGGACGTCTGGGCACAGCCGGCCATGCGGGCTGCCCAGCGGGTCGCTGTGACGGTCGAGGGGCCTGGGGTGCTTTTCTACCTCCTGGGCTCTGACACAGAGCTTCCCTCTGTTTCTCTCCATCTTCTCCTGACTGTCGCACTAGGGGACAGCCAGCGTACATTAGCCTCCGCGTGACATAACGCGTGTGTCGCGGCTTGTGGCTAGAGATGTACGGGGAGGAACTTTGTCCAGACATCTGTCCAAACTGCTCCTGTTCAGTCTGTGCCCCAGAGAGGATTTCCTCCCGAACGGCGACATCGTTCTCTGCCCTGGGAGCCGCGTTAGCGCACCCGCAGCCGCCGGTCCGGCTTCCTAAGCTCGGGCCCCAGAGGAGCCGAGAGCATGTGTGACCCGCTGTCTTCTTCCCCCAGTCCTACGTCACCTGCGCCCTGGGCATCCAGTTTGTCGGCTACGTGATGATCTGCTTCTCGGCCACCAACTCGCTGTGCTCCCTGCTCTACGGGAGGATCTCCCGGCACACAGGCAGGATCGCACTCTACGCGCTGGGTGGGTGAGGCATGTGTGTTGGTGCTGGTGGGAGGGGTCCGAGAAACCGCTTTGAAATCACAGAGCCCTGCACAGCCCCCATCCGTTCATGGCTTCCTCCGGTCCACAGACCAACGGGAGTTGCATTTCTCCTCCGCCCCAGGCTCTGGGCAGGCTCTGCGCCCAGCACGCACCGCACGGCACGGGGAGCGGAGCACTCCTGCCAGCCGGTGCTTCCTCCATGTGGGGCCCAGCGGAGCACGACCAGGGGGCAGGCGGGGTCAGTGCAGGGTTTTGTGGAGGCAAAAAGGAGGGACCCTGAGCCTGTCCCGGGTCCTGGGGGAGGCGGGGGCCTCCGGAGGGCCACGCTTGGGTCGTGGCAGCTTTGTTCACAATTGTCTATTCACAAAGTGGGTAAAGATGAGCTTTTCATAGCTGGTGGACTCCACTCTAAACACATAGCACTCTCCATTTTTCCCGGAAGTGAAGGAAAGAGAAGAAACGCAGACGGTGTGAATCGTGAGAAACAGGGCATTAGGGAGACAGCGCCCCAGGTCCCAGGCAGGGCGGGTCCGAGGAGGTGTCGCAAGAGGCAGAGAAACAATGAGCCTTGCCGGTGCCTGTGAAGGGCCGAGCGCTTAGCACGTGGCCTATTCGATCTTCACAACCACCCTGTGTAGCAGACGGTGCCCATTTTACAGGCGAGGAAATTGAGGACCAGAGAAGAGCAGTGACTCGGCCAAGATCACACAGCCTTGGGGAATGTGGGGTGGACCCGTTTTTCTGGCTCCAGAGACCCTGCTCTTTCTGCTCCTGCAGTCTCTGGAGGTCACGGAATGTCCTTGTTGCTCCAGTCTAGAGACGCCACAGGGTTTGCTGAAATCATGGGGTCAAATGTTAGGACCCACTGGGCCACAGGTGGGAACAGACATCTGCCTGGGGGCCGTACCCTGTTTGGAAGCACAGGTGGCCACATGGAGACAAGGCGCAGAGTGTCGCCTTGCAGCTGGTCACGTGCACACCTGTCAGCTCACAAACACGTGTCCGAGGCCCCCCCGAGGAGACCACTTGGGGGCATCGTAGGGAAACATTATTTAAGCACGAAGCACATGTTGAGGAAGACCCCGGCTCCGCTCTGCTGACCTCTCTGAGGCTGCGGCCACCTCAGCCGGGGACCGCAGCCCCTCACGGCCGCGGGCTTCCTCCCTCTGCACGCAGGTGCGGGCACCCAGCTCTGCTGCTCGATCGCCCTCCTGCTGTGGACGCCTCACCCTGACCAGCTGGCTGTGTTCTTTGTGTTCCCCGGCCTGTGGGGCGTGGCGGATGCCGTCTGGCAGACGCAGAACAACGGTGAGCGTCCCCCACACGCCCCTCTCCTCTGCAGGTCTCCTCGGCACCTCCCTGGTGCAGCCACCCACGCAGAGCGCTGAGCAGGGCCAGGGGAGCCCCGTCAGACGCGGTATGCTCGAGCCAGGAGAGGTGAGTTGAGAGACAGAACGTAACGGGTGGCCTGGAGGGCTTCGGAGTCACACTCTGGTGTGAAGTGTTTGCTCTGAGCGTTTACTCGGATCCGTGATGCAAGGAAGGACCCCCCGCCGCCCCCCACCAGTTCCCTTGTGACATGGTGTCCTCAGGATGGACACTGCCCAGCTCAAGTAGAGGTGCGGCCTCCAGCCCGGGCAAAGGCTCTTTCCTTACAATGACAATCCCTCCTGACTTTGGCCACTATTAGGGCCTTTCTGAGCACAGGACCGAGTCCCCGTGCACCTGGGGCTGGGATAGACGGATGCTGAGCGCTGCCAGGAGCACCCAGTCGGGTGGGGAAAGTCAGCGCTGGCGGCAAGGAGTGTCACGGCGGCTGGATCAGCATCTGTGCCGGGTGCCGCAGAGGTTCGGGGGCAGTGGTGGGTTTTCTGGGGGTGTGGGGGTGGGGGACCCCCTGGGTGGGAGCGGCAGGGGAGGGCAGGACAGGCTTGTCCCACAGTCACGCTCCTTCGAGTCTTGGCGATTGTTGTCTAGGTGGCTGATGCAGGAGGTGGCTGGTGTAGGAGGTGGCCTGGGGTTCCCTGGACTTTCTGGAGTGTAAGAGGCTGGCCTGGGGTTCCGTGGCCTGCTGGGGGGTAAGAGGGTGGCCGGGTGCCTGTGGGCGGGCTGGGCAGGGCTGGCGTGCCTGGGAAGGAGTCGTTTTCCCACTGAGGGGTGGCCAGTCAGTGGCTGTGGGTCGCTCTGGTGGCGCTCCCAGGACACGGGGCTTGGCGACTTGACACTCGGTGGAGGAGAGCAGCCGGCGAGCGGAGGATCTGGTTGAGTGGCCAGGGCGGCTCTGGCTGGGCGTGGGGGTTGTCAAGGCTTCTCTTTTGTTGTCTTTTGACTGCAGCTCAGGGCTGGGACGGAGAGGGAGGACCCAGAGAGGGAAGGTTGAAGGCGCAGCAGGAGGGCTGCCCTGTCTGTGGGGACCTCGCAGGAGGACGGCAGCCTGCAGGACAAAGGGGAAGCTTCTCCTTCATGGGGAGAGGCGCTGGCAGAATCGGCAGGGAGGAGGCACCGTGGGTGGCCGGCGGGAGGTGTTTGTGGGTTGGCCGGTTGTTGTCTGCAGTGAGACAAGCTAACGGGTTTCAGAGGGTCGCTAGGGAGAGGAGGAGGCAGGGCTGGTGCGCGGTGGATGGTGTTCAGAGGGTGTGCGTTTCGGGTGGTGTCGAAATGGCAGGCATGGGGGCTTAGGGTGGAAACAGGCCCCACTTAGGGCCCGGGAGCTGAGGGTCTGGCGGTCGTTGATGAGATAGATCGAGGGTCCTCTCGGAGGAGAACGTGGCTCGGAAAAGACCCTCTTCCCTCCCAGAGGGATGTCACTGTTCTGCCCTTACCCAGGAGACACTCGGGATTGGAAACTGGGCGAAACCAGCGCAGTAACTGCTGCAGGCCCCTGTGTGCAGGGCTGGGCCTGGCTCTCCCCACACCTGAGGACGGCAAAGTCCGCGTCACCCCAGATCACGGGCTAAACGCTCCAGGCCAGGCCCTTTCGTGTCGTCTACAGGACGGCTGAAAAACTGCCTTCGAACAAACCTTCCCTGCTGGACTTAGGGAGTCGTGTTTCTCAGTCTTTTCTCCTGCCTCAGTAACATGGAGGGCTTGGTGAAGTTCTGTGTCGCCGTGACAGTGCCATGATCTGGCTCATTCCACTCGAGGTCCGTAGCCTGGAGGGGACAGGTTGGAACTACCCGTAGGCCAGGCCGTGATAGGGCGCACACTGATTTCCGGCAGGGGAGGTCCGCAGACACTCTCTCCGGCTTTTCTGGGCAGTCAGAATTATGCATTAGTGGCATGGCAGGCCACCTGGAGGGACCCAGTGAGCACCAGGGAGAATCTATTCCAGCTTCCCCCGGGGAAGACGGACATCAGCGTGCACGCGCCATCCCGCTGCGCAAAATGCAAAGTGGCTCCTCTGAACTCACGGGGATTTTAAACTGTTTGCATATTAAAAGTCAAGGAAAGGATTGGGGTAAATAGCCCCATAATATTCGTACAATAATTCTCCTGATTTTTATAGCGAACACGGTGAAAAGTGTTTGTTTTCTTGCTGCTTAGACGTGTAAATAATTGCCTGAACTCTCCCCTCTGCACACGGGCGCAGATGCTCTCAGGCAAGGCCCCGTCCGAATGGCCGGAAAAGTTACCTGGGGTCCGATGAGTAACGTGAAGGTCAAGTCCAGTGAGTGACCTGAACAAGGAGGCCCTTCGCTGAGGGAATGAAATTCTGTCTATGAGTACAGGTAGAAATAATTTTTGCCGAAGACAAAACAATTGTTGGGGGAAATATTCCCACCTATTTGAGAATTTCCTGTGGAATCTACACTCCCTGTCGCCCTAGCAAGGAGGGACATTTCACACCGAATCCCTGCAGGCCGCGGCACCCGCTCTCACAGTTTGTCACCGTGCAGCAGGGCACGTCCGCGAGGTCTCTATTCTCTGTTAAAGAAAAAAAAAAAAGGAAATTTCGTGTAGCTTTGGCTACATCTCAAGAATAGCTCTCACTCGTTTTTGTTTTTTTGAACAGCAGACTGGGATTTCTAACCCCATTTTCCCTGAATGTGTGTCTTTCTTTTAAGAAGATACGTGGGCCGCATACTTTCCTAATTGGTGGCGCTGAGCAAGATCCAGTGCAATTTGCCAGCTCAGGAGCAGGTCGGGCGACGTACCCGCCCGAGCCCTCCGTCCTGGGGCGGGATTCTGGAATCACCGCTCCGCGCTCCCCAGGGGCCCCGGAATTCCTCAGCCTTTGGCAGCAGATCTGTGCCGCGACTCCACCGTCTATTCACTCTGACAGCCCGTGAGAGACAGGGCGGTTGCCATAGCAACCTTACACACCAGCGCCTGCAGACACAGAATGGCAGGTCCAGAAATACTCCTTTGCCCATTGCTGCCCCAGGGCCCTCTCAGGGACACCATCCCTTTGCCCGGGAGGGACCACGGCCTCTTCCTCCTCGGCACCAGAGCTCCCACCGCCAACTCCTGACCCCTCCGGCGATTCTGTGGATAAATCTCCAGAGCAAGAGAAAGGAAAGGGGCCTGCCCTTCCCCGGGTCACCCGCGGGAGGCCACACTGCACGGCCCAGCAGGTAGGGCCTGCGGGGCCTTTGTCACAAGGTATTTCCGGTGGGAGCACAGCCTGTTGGGAACCCCTCTCACGCCCAGCACGCGTGTCCTGTTGTCGCCAGAGGCTGAGCCCCAGGCCCACTGTGTGCACCCTCCGTTTCTTTAGAACGGGGCAGCGGGGAGCACCCACTCTCAGGCTGCCCGGGGACCTCCCCCGGGCCTTCCTGGCCTACGCAGTGGGTGTCGCCCAGCCCAGGGTCCGAAAGGGGCTGGAGTGACCCAGGTCCCCGAAGCCGGGGGGCCTCTTCCCCGCCACCTTCTCCCCTCTGCCTTGAGAGGTGGGAGACACGGGTGTGGGAGAAGGAAAGGCAGGAGCAGAGCCCGCCCGGCCTGTTCTGGCTGGCGGGAAGCAGGGAACAAGAGCAGCGGGGCTGGAGCTCCCGGGGGCTGGCGGGGCTTGAAGGGACCAGGGGAGTGGGCCCCCACACGGGGGCCCTTCCTGGGCTTGGTGGCACCGGGATGTGATGCTGGGAGGGGCCTTCTGGATCAACCTGTCCACCTCCCTGGCTGTCGGCCTGTCCTGGAGGTGGCCCTGGGGCAGTCTCCCGTCGCTGCGTCAAAGGCGTTAGCACACAGCGCACGGGAGGCATCTGGAAGTCTCCGTCAGTCCGGACTGCTGTAGCAAGTGCCACCGGCTGGGCAGTTTGGACAACAGACGCCTGTTTCCCGCAGCTCTGGAGCTGGAAGTCGGCAGGGAGCTTTCTCCTGAGGCCCCCTCGGTGCAGACGGCGTGTTCCCCCCAGTCCTGCGTGGTCTTTCCCGTGTGTGTGTGCGCGCGCGTGTGTGTGTGCGCGCGTGTGTGTGTATGTGTGTGTGTGTCTGCGTCCTGGCTGCCCTCTCGCGTGACGAGGCCTCCCAGCTGGGCTAGGGCCCGGCCCAGCCTCCTTTACCCCAGTCCCTTCTGTGAAGACCGCGTCTCCAAACAGCGCCGCATTCTGGGATCCTGGGGCTGAGGCTTTGACACTGAATCTGGGGGGCATGATTCATCCCGTAGCACACAGTCATTTCTCCCCCAAACCTGCAGGCAGCCCCGAGGGTCTCCTGTTGTCCTTCCAGCTGTGTTTAATCAGGTCCGCCCTCTGTCGAGGCGCAGGTGGGAGTCCCTGGGCGCGGGCGCCCGGCTTGGCGAAGTCTCGCTCTGGGACAGGAACGGAAGTCTCACGCAGCAGTGACTCCTCGA
>NW_012151964.1:1217224-1221815 GCF_000956105.1 Propithecus coquereli | reverse complement strand
AGGCGCAGGTGGGAGTCCCTGGGCGCGGGCGCCCGGCTTGGCGAAGTCTCGCTCTGGGACAGGAACGGAAGTCTCACGCAGCAGTGACTCCTCGACTCTGCTGTGGTCGTCTGGAAACTGAGACGGAGACCACCCACCTGCTAGGCTAACGCACACGTTTCCGATATTCCCGAAACGTCCTGTCGCCAAGCCCGGCCTTCCCCGAGTCCCCTCTCTGAGCTGTGTCCTTCCGGTCTACGGAGTACGTGCGGGTGGCCGAGGTTCTGTCAGTGCTGTTTCCTGAGTTCTGTGTTCTTTGTAGAGATGGCGGTTCTTCCCTGCCACAGGATGTCACCTGACTCACTGTGATCCACAGTGTGAAAGAATCCTTGTGTTTTCAAAGAAAAAGGTCCTGATTCTGTTGAGAAAATTGGGCGGTGGGAAAGATTCACTATTCCCCGCAGTGAGGGGAAGGCCGGTGTCTGGGGTTCTGTCACTGCACTGTCACCCTCCCCTGCAGCTCTCACGGGGTGACATCTCGCTGCACCGTCACCTCCCCCTGCAGCTCTCATACCATCACCCTCCCCCTGCAGCTCTCACGGGGTGACATCTCGCTGTACCGTCACCTCCCCCTGCAGCTCTCACGGGGTGACATCTCGCTGCACCGTCACCTCCCCCTGCAGCTCTCACGGGGTGACATCTCGCTGTACCGTCACCTCCCCCTGCAGCTCTCACAGGGTGACATCTCGCTGCACCGTCACCCTCCCCCTGCAGCTCTCACGGGGTGACATCTCGCTGCACCGTCACCTCCCCCTGCAGCTCTCACGGGGTGACATCTCACTGCACTGTCACCCTCTCCCCGCAGCTCTCTACGGCGTGCTATTTGAGGAGAACAAGGAGGCCGCCTTCGCCAGCTACCGCCTGTGGGAAGCGCTGGGATTCGTCGTTGCCTTTGGGTACAGCACGTTCCTCTGCGTCTACGTCAAGCTCTATGTCCTCCTGGGGGTCCTGAGTGTCGCCATGGTGGCTTATGGCACCGTCGAGTATCTGGAGTCCAAGAACCCAGTCGGACCGCTTGCGCCAAGACAGGAGAACCAAGAAGAGGTAGAAGAAATACAGACAAAAATGTGAACGCGGCCGCCCGTGGGGCACCCGGAAAGCGTCTGCGGAAGCGTTCGGCCTGGAGACCCTCGGGAGGACAGTCGGCCTTCACCGGGCTGCAGCGGTGTTTGCGTCCAGAAGACATTGAGTGATTTCACTGCTTATGTGCTTTCTACTCTGGCGAATTTTTAGTCCATCATCTTACCAATAGAGATCAAGAGTATCTATGAAGGCATCAGTTCATTTCATTTTAGATACGAAAGAAAAATGTTTAAAGTACAATCAACCGATGAGAACCTGCCTAGAATCATAGACTCAGCCTTATTTCTGTTGATGTTTTAGGAGTTGGGAGGCTACTTAAAATGACGTAGTCTAACCCCGTAATTTTATAAACAGGTAAACTTAAACTTCTAATACCGCGCATTCTACAAACAGGCCCGAACCAGCCCCCCGGCTAAAAGCCAGACTAGAGTTGATGTCTCTTGAAACTTACGGAGTCTGAGTTGCTAAATAAATTCACTTATTTTGTGGACTTACCTCCCGTCCAGATATTTGTATTCTAATAGTCACATGGATCACACACTCACACACCATCATCATCATCGATAAGGTATTTGTCGTGTCGTAACCACTGGACGTCTTTGAGAATAATTTCAAATGGGACACACCCTAGTAAGACTGTCCGTGATGATGCTGGGCGTGCAGTGTGTGTGTGTCGCCTGCTGCGTCCACCAGCACGGTGGCTCTTCTCTCGCTGGCGCGTGGTGTCCGCAGCTCTGCCCACCCTCCCGTCCCTGGGCCCCTCTTTGCTTCCCACGGTGCCGCGTCCGCCGGCAGCTCTGGCCACGGTGCTGCTGCTTCCTCTCCCCTTGCACCGAGACACCTCCGCCCCGTTCCTCCTGGGTTCCGGCTCCCAAGGCTGCTTCTAGCGCCGCTGGGAAGGCAGCTCCCCGTCTACATTTAGTCACTACGTTTATTTTTTATGTGAGCACCCCCCGCTCCCACTGGAACTACAGCTCTCCAGCGTCTAGCACAGCACGAGCAGGTGCCCGAGGTCCAGCGCGCGAGGAAAACGGGCCTCCTGGGAAGGCGGTCGGCACTGCCTGGTTCTCGCCCTCAGCACTGAGCCCTGGGGCGGACACGGGCCTCTCTGGAGTCGGGATGGGGAGCAAATGCGGACGCGGCCTCTCTTCGTCCAGCCCGCGGCAGCCCAGTGAGGACACAGGCGGTGATCAGATAACTGTGAAATCGCAGCCTCCACCGGCTGATGTTTCACAGCCTCTCAAACGCCACCTGCCCCAAACCGAGCTTGGCATTTCCCTACCTGTTAGAATCCGCCCTCCATAGCCCGTCCCTGACCGCCGCCTGTCCTGTCATCAGGCTGGACTGCCCCTAGGGCAGGACGTGCCTTCTCTCCCCACCTGCCCACTGACCAGGGAGCCGGCCCAGGGGTTCCCCCTCCGGTCGTCTGACCAGCAGCCTCTGTCTGGTGCACGGAGCCAGGACTACGTCATACCCCTTCCCTCTCAGATCTCTCCTGGCCACCGTCCTTCCTGCAGGCCTTGTTCCCCCCGCCGCTGCCCCCGGGGTCTTCAGCGAGAACAACTCTGCTAAAGCACGGCACCAATGGCCTCAGGCCTCTGTGCAAACCTTCGACGTTCTTCTCCCTGTCTGAAGATCACAGTCTTAACTCCAGCCGCCCTGTGGGGTTAAATCCTGCCCCTGTCTACCGCCCACCCCTCTCACCACACTCACTCTCCGGTGCTTCCCGTAAGTGTCTGGCTCTTTCCCCGGTGGGCCCTGAGCCCACACAGCTGCCTGTCTCTCCCGGACACGGAGGAAATGCCACCAAGGCCTTCAGGTCTTCAGGGGTCTGCAAAAAGCCAGCGCTCAGCGTCCTCTGGCTCCTGCAGCACTTTGCTCCCCTTCTGCTGCCAGTGTCCCCCTGTGCGGAGGGCCACCCCTTCCCGGTCCCCACAGCACAGAGCTGATGGATATTTGTGCAGAGGCCTCCCTCACGCTGGCCTGGGACGTGCCTCCAGCTGGGAGGTTTCAGATGTTGTGAGTAAATGACGCGGTGCTCCTGGGTGCAGACCAGGCCGAGACAAGTCTGATTCGGACTGACCTTCGGTTTCTCAGGGTCAGAGCCTGTGGAACCTGGAATGTGCTGATTTAGTCAGGGACCCCACGTACCTCCTGGGGCAGCAAGGCCCTTGCAGAATATTCTGGAGACGATGGCCCAGGCCTGGTGCCGGCGAGGTGGGAGGCCCAGCAGGGAGGGACCCCACGCCTCGCGGGAGTCAGGAAATGCATGCGTGTGGTCTGGGGAGGCCGCTGGAGACGTGTCCAGATCACAGCGAGGAGGGCCGGGGTCCCCGCCCAGAGGCAGAGGGAAGCGTGAGAAATCTTGATTTTTATTTCATTTTAATTTTTTCAGGGAGGTGGGAGGAAGGCTCGCTGGTCTTCTGCGTTAGACGTCACCTACTGCCTCGGGTAGCCTGGCGTTGCGCGTCCGAACGAGCCGACGGGTGGACCAAGGGGGCTAAGGAGACGCGACAGTGGCCAGAGCCGTTGCTGGAGGCCCGAGTCCCTCCCTGGGACTGGTTTCCACGAGGAATATTCTGCCCCACGGGTGTCGTGGCAGACACGCAAAGCAAGGTGGAGAGGCCCCATCTTGGACTCCAGGCCCAAACACCGTCCTCCCCAGTTTCAGGGCGCAAAGACCTATTTCAGTTTAGCATGGGGTGGAGCAGGGCGCATTTCCCCGTGTTCTGAACAGAGCTTGCAGGTTGAAAGATTCCTCTTGAGGTTACAGGATCGTCGAATTCTGACCGGATGACTGAGCTCATTACCGTGCTTTGCTACTGTCTACGGGAAACGTGCCCGACCCTCTTCTGACAGGAGCCTGAGCCTCCTCC
This sequence comes from Propithecus coquereli, assembly GCF_000956105.1. NCBI lineage: Eukaryota > Metazoa > Chordata > Mammalia > Primates > Indriidae > Propithecus > Propithecus coquereli. The sequence goes on along the minus strand of NW_012151964.1, from coordinate 1,217,817 downwards.
GAGGGGGAGGGTTTCCAGTCTGGCCTGACACAGGGTCTGCTTGTTCTGCGGCACATCCGGGGCTCGCTGGCTGGTGCTGCAAACGCTCCCAGACGCATGGGACTGTCCCACCTGCCGCGTGTCCCCCAGCAGCCTGGGCACCGCGGTCTCCCTGCCTGCTCGCACTGGGGACTTTTCTGCTGTCTTCATCCTTTGGTCTTTTTGACAAGAAGTGTCTGTGGAGGTGCCCACGTCCCCTGTGAGAGCCCCGGAGAAAGAAAGGGGACTAGATTCCCATCCTTGCCCGGTCGGTGGGGGAAGTGCGTGGACAGGTCCCTGGGTGATCTCGGAGTGGCCAGCCTGGCAGGTGGGAGCTTGGGGACGTTGCGTTGGAGTGCACCTTCAAAGCACGTTACTCAGTCTTACTCTTTCTCAGTATTCGACGTGTAAGATGGGAACGTTCCTACTTCACAAGGAATAATTAAACGATGTGTTATTGTAAAACACCATAAAGAGCCATACAATGGAACAGTTAGAATAACCATCGCCTCAACCAAGGTTAAAATACAATAATTTTTTGCAGAGCTCTGAACTGCGGTGGAGTTCTACAAGCT
>NW_012151964.1:1181577-1214804 GCF_000956105.1 Propithecus coquereli | reverse complement strand
GGGGGGTGCAGTGAACCCGCGGGCCTGGGCCCCTGGGGGCGGCGGCCCCCCCTTGTGAGGACGAGGCCCGCGTCGCTAAGCAACCGGCACCACAGTCTCCCTGCCCCGTTTCGTCTGGCGAGACCCACTCAGCCCACCTGGCGTCGCGGCTGGTGAGGGCCTTTCCTGCCATCCTCACGCCAGGCCAGCCGCGGGGTAAGTCGAGGGAGCGACACCGGAACCGGAGCAGGCCGCGTGCCGCCTCCACCTCAGGACTCCGGGCCGCTGGGAACGGTGAGTGCGTCCTGCCCCCGCGCAGGTGACACTCTGCCCTTCGCATGGACTTGGGAGGAAAACGGCCCACTCCTACCTGGAGTACACGAGGTAGGCACAGTTCCCCTGACTGCGGTCACCCAGGGGGAGCGTAGCTTAAATGCAGCCCCGTAGTGGTAGAGGAAATTCAGCTGGACTCACCCAAGACATACTGAACGGCCAGTGTTTTCTGGGACTGTGACAAATGCCAGGGTGGTGGGACTGAGCAGGATTGACTGCGGGACTCGAGCGGCTGTAATTTAGGACGGAGCAGAGTTTTTCCCGTAAGGTAAGTGTGACGTGGCGGGGATCCCGTGAAGGGACCGAGAACCCCGCAGCATGGAGACAGGGAGGGGGCTCCGGCGGTCTCGGGTGTCCAGCTGGGCCTTGAGAGAGGTGGCTTTGCTGGGGCTCGGGGCTCCGAGGAGGGGCGGGAAGTGGCCGCGAGAGGAGACAAGGCCTCGCGGACGTCCCGCCGCAGGCAGAGGGTGCCGGCGAAGGAAAAGACCACGGCTCCCGTCTGCGGCCTGCGCGGGGCAGTCAGCCTGGGCAGCCCGTGACGGTGACGGCGTTTGCGTCCCACGTCAGCTCTTCAGCAGGGTTTGTGGAAACTGAGTCCCGGGGCGGGGTGTGCACACCAAACGCAGGCCGGGTCCTCAGGGACCTGAAAGCTTCATTGAGAAAAAGAACTTTCCCAATAATTAACACAAAAAGTAGGGCACAGTCTCTGATTTGATAATATTCAGTAGTTCTTCTGGGTTCAAAGCAATACAACTTTTATTCAGAAGAAAATTTGTTTATGAAATCTTTTAAGTTGACAAACTTAAATAATGGGACAAATTATGTTTTTATATGTACATTTATTTTAGTGTGAGAAGCATTCTATATTCCATATAAACCATAAACTATGCATCAGGACAGGGCCCGGCAAGACGGGGACCGTTTCCAAGACGACGCTTGCGGGTGACTGTTCTTCAGGAACCAGCTCCACTGACCTAGAACAATTGCGCAAGGGGCCGACAGCTACTGTTTGCTCCTATCCAACAAAAAGGGGATATTAGCCTCTGACAGAAGTGGCAGCTATTAATACTAATAGCGAAAAAGTGAATGAAACCACATTTTCACAAGAGACACGTGAAAATATAGGCTCTGCATGCGAGATCCCCAGTAATTCCAAAGAAAGGCAGAGGAGGTACTTTTGGGATTAATTTTTGAAATCCTAAAAGTATAGGTCTTTTTATATAAAAAGGTACCGTTTTATTTCTGTCATTATTTGCGCATATAAGAGGTGAACGGCAGTATTGCTTATATTCATTGACTGCTATTTTCTTAGAGAAATTGGTCATCTATGTTGGTGGAAACCGTGCTTTTATAGCATCTGGTGGTCAGGGTCACCTAAGAAGGCCCCCCCCAGCCACAACTGCAAAATATTTCCTCTCCCAGGTCAGTGATGACTGGAATTCACGGCGTTTCTCGGTTTAGTGCTTTAGCTTGATGCCAGTTCAGGTGGAAAGTTGCTGGGGCTGTTGCCCTTGGAGGCCTGAACGTGCCTATAAAATGCAAACCACACGGAGGGCACGCCCAGCTCTTTTCAGGGCTCCTGTTTGGGAAGGAGGCAAGTTCAGAACCGGAAGCTGCTGGCTGCAGAGGCTGCGGGTCGCTGGGGGCCCAGGCTCATCCTCGGGCCTGTCCCGCAGTCGGGACGCCCGCAGTGACGGAACCCACCGTTCTTGGGCCGCTTCCTTCCCGTGGGACCCCATGCGCCAGGAATGTCATCAAGGAGTGAGAAAGGTGGCCCCGTCCGCCTTCCTTGACCAGGAGAGTCTGTAGCCGGGGTGAGCCAGACTCAAAGGGGCACGACACCCCATAATTACAATAATGGCCCAGGAACGCCCTGGACTTTGGCTTCTAAGGAGCCGGCGGTTACCGCTCATCAGATGCCGGCGACGCTCTGATTGAATCACCGAGTGGAAGCCAGCGGGAGGCAGAAGAGCTCTGCGTGTTCGAAACCTGTGCTGTCGGCAGCCCGTAGGAAGATTCGGGACGTTTCTATTTGTCCTAGTTTTTTACAGAGTTGAGTTAAACAGTGGTTCGGAATTTAGATGGCGGCTGATATTTTCCTTCCAGACAAGGACTCTGACGTTAGAATTTCCAGTGGGTGACATTTCGCAGTGACCAAGTCCAACACACACCGACGGGACACTCACCTCCTTTGTGCGCTCTCGTGGGCAGTGAGGTGGCAACGCCCCTGCTCAGCATCCAGGGTCCCCGAGCGCACGTCATCTGTGCCGGTTGCTGACCCGGCCAGCGCGGCGTCTCGCGGGGCAGAGCCCTGGATTTGGGCCGAGCCTTCGGCGGCAGATGTCGGTGCTGACCTCGAGTGACGGCAAGGCGGCGTCTGTGGAGAGGCCGCTTCCACCTGGTGGAGTCCTGCTCATTTCGTGGCCCTCGAGCCCTCGGGTGAGGGCTGACAGGGACGGTTACGCCCTCCCCTGGTTGGGGTCGTCTTTACTGATTAGGCGCGTCTGGTCCCCGCCGGCACGGTGCCTTCTGAGGGTGGGGCGGAGCCTTTCTCTGAGGTGGGGTCGCTTATGTCAAGGGCGCCCTGCACAGCAGGCGGCTCCACCCCCGACGGACAGACGGACGGAGCGGGGCCTGCAGCTCAGCTCTGTGGGGCTTCCAGCCGGGCCCAGCAGGCTGCTGGGACTCTTGAGAGAACACAGGACGAGGTCGCCGTCTCCTGCCTGCACCCAGGTTCACTCGCAAGAGCTACTCAGCACGAGTGAGCATCGCTTTCACGGGCAGGGCCGGCTGAACTAGAGAGTGTCGTCCACGTAATGGAGCTAAATAGAAAACATTATCTTCTGCCTAAGGACCGAGGCGTAGGATGCTCTTCACTGCAGGAAACCACGTGCCGCTCAGGCTGCCCTGCACACTCGCAGCCCACAGGGGGGCGCCGTTCCGGCCACGCCCTGCTCCAGAGTGGAACCTGGGCCTGGCCCTTGCAGAGCTACGAAGGGCACTGAAGAGATTTCGGTCTTCCCTCCTCCTTCCTTCCCTCCTTATAAAACATCACTGAAAGCGCAGCATCTGTCAAAGTCTACTCCTTCCGCCTCGGTCAGAAACTCGCAGACACTACAGAATTTCTACCAAGTTGTTTGTTCATGCCATTATGTGATAAACTATGCAGGGACGCCACAAATCCAAATGGCCTTAACTGGGAATTCCTGATGTGCACATTGTCTCATCACAATGTCTGCATTTCCACCAAGAGTCTTTGACGGTTTTTACCCTTTCTTTAGGTCACCTGAAACATCATGCTTCATCATGACTTACGATGTTCTCAAAAACTATCCTGTTGCTTTCTTTGAAGTTCAGAAGAATGTTACAAATCTGCATTTTCTGTTTATCTTTCAAAATGTGAGGCATAATATTCACATTATTGTTTTTGCAAAATGGGTGTTTAAGAATTCAAGTTTTTCTTCTCAGCCATTTTTCTTACAAATGACCACTTACCTGACTGCCCCAAGCCTCTGCCCACTGACAGGCCTCCAGTGGGCCCGGCGTGGTCGGAGGGCACTTGGAAAGACATCCTAATTGTTTGGCCTGTTTTCCTTAAACTTCTCAGGCCAGTAAAACTCTTACCAATCATATGATATCACCATGTCAAGCTTCTTTTATCATACTCCAATTCATTTAAAACATTTCCTTTTTTGCTATTAATAATGCTCACGTTTTAGGGCAACAGGATTTACACAGGTGCAGGTCTACAGGCCCCCTTAGCCCGTGGAGGTTTTTGGTGGTGTAATTGCAAATATTTTTAACACATCACCTACAGAACGTAATATGCAAGTAAACTCTGAACATGGAGAGCAGGCGTGCGCAGGAAGAGTGGAGTTGTTCTTGCAGGGCTAGCCGCGGTGGGCCTGTGGGTGAGGACAGGTGGGCATCTAGCGAGGCAGTGCAACCTCAGGGAAGCCACGGACAGCGGGCGTGGCAGTGCCAGCTCTTTTATATGAAATACCTACTTGATTATGATGCCTTGGCCAACTCCTCTGTTTTTTGATTTTCAATGTTTAGAAACGAAAACCCTGTTTGATGGCAGAAGATGTACCGTCAGGGGCCATCCTGAAGCCACCGGTGTTCCGCGTGGACGAGACCACCCCCGCGGTCGTGCAGAGCGTCCTCCTGGAGCGCGGCTGGGACCGGTAGGACGCGCGCGAGCAGAGCGTGGAGGGCTGGACCCTGTCCTGGAGGACGCCCTCGTTCCGCATGGCCGAGCACGTCCACGTGAAGCCGTGGCAGAGGCTGAACCACCACCCGGGGACCAGCAAGCTCACCAGGAAGGACCACCTGGCCAGACACCTCACCTACACCTGTACGGCCCCTCGCTCTACGCGTTCATCCCCGACGTTCGTCACGCCCGCCGACTACACCAGGTTCGTGGCCGAGTACTTCAGGGAGCGGTGGGCGCTGGGCGGCAAGCGCGGCTGCTGGATCGGCAAGCCCGCGGAGCTGTCCCGCGGGAGGGGCATCGTCATCTTCAGTGACCTCAAAGACTTTACCTTTGACGACACGTACGTCGTCCAGAAATACATCTGCAATCCTTGCTAGTTGGCAGGTACAAGTGCGACCTCCGCATCTACGTCTGTGTCACCGGCTTTCGGCCTTTGACCATTTGTGTTTACCAGGAGGGGATCGTGCGCTTTGCCGCCGAAAAGTTCAACCGCAGTAATCTGGAAAACGACCACGCCCATCTGACCAACTGCAGCATCCACAGATCCGGGGCCTCCCACGGCAAGGTCAAAGAGGTGGTTGGCCACGGGTGCAAGTGGACACTCAGCAGACTCTTCTCCTACCTTCGCAGCTGGGACGCGGATGACCTGCTTCTGCGGCGGCAGATCCACTGTGTGGTCACCCTGACGGTTCTCGCCGTGGCGCCGTCAGTGCCCTCTGCCGCCAACTGCTTTGAGCTCTTCGGGTTCGACATTTTGATGCATGACAACTTGAAACCGTGGCTTTTGGAAGTCAACTACAGCCGGCCTTGTCCTTGGATTGCTCGACAGACGTGTCCGTGAAGAGGAACCTTATCCACGACATTAGTGAGCTGATTTACTTAAATGGGCTACGAAACGGGGGCGAGGAAGGCAGGAGAGCGGCAGAGGGAAGTCCCAGTGTCCCCCGTGCCAAGAGTGACACACGCGCGCTCGGCACGGCTTGTGATGCTCTTCCCCGCGAGTCCCTCCTGCGGGTCGCGAGGACATACAGCGTGAAGGACTGTGAGCTGGGGACAGCGGGAGGCCGTGTCCCGAGAACGCACGCGGCTCGGCACGGGGGCAGCGTTCCTGTCCGTCCACGGAGAGCCGCCCAGAGCCAGGCCCAGGTTAAGGGGCAGGCACACGCCGCACCAGGCGTTCACGCCCTGCGTGTCCCCCGCACAGTCGCGCACCTGCATGACCAAGACCTCCCCCTGTGTCCTCGCAGACCACGGCAAAGCGCCGGACCCCCAAGCGGGCAACTTCGTTCTCATTTTTCCTTTCAGTGAAGCGACTCTTGGAGCCTCCAGGAATGGACCAAACGTCAAGAGGATAATCCAAGAACTACAGAAACTAATGAGCAAGCGACATTCCCAACCGGTGAAAAATAAAGATTCTTAGGCAAAAATAGTACAAAAAAGGCCAGGAGTTAACTTTTGCTTTTTTGTTTAAATCAACCATTTTTTGTCAAAATTATTTTGTTAACTTAAAGATCAATCATTCAGAGTGAGATGAATCACGGAAAACCCCAATGACTCTGTTGTTCACAGAGCCCGGGCCCTAAATTATACCTTGAACCAGGCGGCTCCCTGGGGGGCCTCCGTCAGCCTTGTCTAAAAAGGGCCCCTCCCGGCTGGCCGTGCCACTGTCGATACCGTCCCGGCGCGTGCCGGCAGGACCTTGCAGAACCAGGCATGCCACCGTTCCTGCCAGATCAGAAAGGCCTCTGCGGAGTCCTGGGACACAAAGTTTCCAGTAGGTTCCTTGGAAACGTTGAGTGCAGTAAAAGAGTAGCAGGACAGCCAAGGCGCAGGCTGCGTGATTCCGTTTGCGCCGACTGTCCAGGGCTGGCAGATCCAGGGGAGCAGATGGGTGGCTCCCGGGGGCGAGGGGTGACTGCTGACGGGTAGGGAGTTTCCTTTTGGGGCGACAAGAGTGTTCTGTGGCCGTGTAGTGGTGATGGTTACCTAACATTGCGAAGGTACTAGATGTCACTACGGGTACCTTCTATGTGTATTTTACCACAATAAAAAATAAGACAAAAAAGAAAGGGGAGGTCACGGACAGACTTACTGCCCAGAGGCTCCTGGGTGGGCAGAACTGTCCCCCTCTGCAGACAGGAGGGGCCAGGACTGAGATCCAGGCCATTTCCCCATTTTCCACTGCAGGACAGAGGCTGGCACACCTGCCCCAGGGACACAGACAGCTGAGCCTCCTGGCGGGACGCCGGCTGGGCAGAGCGGCTCCCAGCTGCAGCGGGAGGGCTGGGCTGAGCTTCAGGGTCAGGATCTGCGACACGACCAATGTAGACCCTTTGCCAAGGGTACAAAGTTCCAGTTAGACAGAAGAAGGAAGGCCCGGTGATCTCTGGCACTGAATGGTGACTGTTGTTGATAATGATACATTGTATATTTCAAAATTGCTAAAAGAATGTTCTCACCACAAAAAGTGTTAAGTTTGTGAAGTAAGGGATATATTAATTAGCTTGATTCAATCATTTCACAATGCAAACGTGTGTTAAAACATCACATGGTACCTCACAGATATATACAATTATTATTTGTCAATTAAAAACTTTTTAAAAGACCGACAAGAGGCTGGGCACCGTGACTCGTGCCTGTAATCCCAGCACTTTGGGAGGCCAAGGCAGGAGGATCACTTGAGGCCGGGAGGTCAAGGCCACAGTGAGCTGTGATGACACCACTGTACTCCAGCCCGGGCAGCGGAGTGAGACTTTGTCTCAAAAAGAATAAATAAAAATAAAAGAGAGGCGAGACTGAACGATTATGAACAGGCCTGCACCATGGGCAGTGACTGCCGTCGATGACCAGATAGTGACTGGCTGTGGCTGGAGGGCTCGTGGAGGGGCTTCTAGAACAGCTGACAAAGTCCTGTTACTTGGCCTGGAGGGAGTTCAGGAGAAAGCAAGAGAAAAAAAAGGCTGCAGTAGGTTTAGACATGAGGCCACAGTGAGTATTTTGCTCACTGCCTGTTTTCACACATTTATACATTTTTTCAATTTTTTTTATTTGTTCTCAACCTTGTTCCCAGAAATATTTAAAAGAATCAAGTAAGAATATAAGCACATTAAGGTTGTTCTGATTTTAAACGTCAGCTAATTTCCCACGTTAAAGTATCTCGCAAATGGAGTTGAGAGCCTCCTCCCCAAGGCTCAGGCGTCCCGGTGAGACTGAGCCAGGTGCCGGAATCACTTGAAAACCAGAGGTCAGATTTCACTCTCCAAAACGCTCGCTTCTTTATCATTAGGTATTAATGACTCCTCAGGCATAAATGTCGATCTTGCAGACATGGGTAAGGTGTGTGTTCTTGAGAAAGATGGTTTTATGTGAGTATTTGAAGTTTCAGGGCAAGACTCGCCGTGGGCCACTTGTCAGGAGAACTTGCCAAATCCAGGCGGAATCCCCCTCTTACGGCAAAATGTGGGCCAACTGAGCTGCGGCAATAATGAGCTCACATAAGACGCTGAAAAGAGCCAGGAAGCCTTATATACACAGAATTTGCGATCAGGAGCACAGGATACAGAGGCTGCGATGGAAACAGTCTTCCTGCGGTGGAACAAACTGCAGAGTGGAGAAGACTTACCAAGGAGACGCAGGGTAGTTACTTAAAAACCCCAGACTCTACTCCGGGGAAGACGGAACAGGCGTACGTCTCCCCACGCTTCCCACCAAGCATGACCGGACGCTCCGGGCAGTGCAAGTAAAACCGACAGGGGAAGACCGACGGGTGGAGAGAAGCAGCCGGCCAGGGCCTTGGGGGCCTCGGACAACAGGGCGGCGAATTCCCCGACTTTCTCTTTGCCTCCTACGTCGCAAACCGTGCACCAACGACGCACCAGGAAACCCAAGCAGACGGACAATGGCTCTGAAGGCAATTCCAAATCTGCTTGCTAGGGTCCGGAGGACACCTGTCCCGCGTCCAGGAATCGGCCCAGTGCAGGTCCCTTTTAGATCGACCCCAAAGCAGGAAGTAACTTTTTCGTGCGCAAAGGAGCCAGATTGGACCATTCCCGTTGCTACGAATCCAGCAGGAAACTGCACACACACAGAACCCAGAGGGACAGACGGTTTTCACAGACGCAGACTGCTGGGTGGAGGAGCTGAGGGGCAGAGATCAGGGACAGAGAGTTGCACAGACATGAAGACCAAAGGACCTTCCAGAGTTCCTAAGAATGGGCTGCAAAGAATGTTTGCACAGCACACGGGAGCTGGCAGACCTCCTTGGCATTGCGATTAATGAAAAGTCTTATTTATTTATAAGGCAAACCCTCAGCTGCCGCAGGGGCTGGAAAGTTCTCACTTAGGGTGAAGGCCTCAAGCAAGGAGCCAGCTCTGGGGGAGCTGGGCCCGGGACAAGAACAGCGGGGCCTGGAGCAGCTCAGAGGACGAGAATGGCCCAAAGGGTCTGAGTTCTTAACCGCAGTTAGCACGAGGCGGAGTCACCTATTGTGTAGAGGGCAGGACCTGGGAATTCCTACCAGACACACACTCCGTGGCTAGTTTCACGCGTGCGTAGTGAGCTGACACGTCCGTGTCAGTCGTATCACGTATCGCAGATTCAACCCATGTCAGAGTAACCCTTTTGCTGAATTTTTAAAGACCCAAATTAACATTCAGCAACAAAACCTCCTTGCGATTGAGCCCACACGGTGTGCTAAAGAACAATTTATGCTTAGTCCGCGAGAGAGGCGTCTGTGATGAGCTCCATTTACGGAACAATAAACACCATGTCTTCTCATCCCTTCCAAAAAGCCTGGCCACACAGTGGAGTATCAAAGGCCCAGGAACCGCAGAGGGAAGACTGTCTGGCTTCACGTCACCCAGTGTTCCCGGACTTGCTGGTTGGGCCACAGAGCGCGGCTGTTGTTGTGCACAAGTGTCCTGAGGCCTCGGTAGGGAAATACCGCTGCGGTTTCGGGCGTCAGAGCTCTGTCCCAGCCACGGTGTGGGGTCTGGAGCAGGAACCCATACGCCCTGCTCTGACAGGCTGCCCTCCCTGCCACCAACACTGACTGTGCCTCCCTGCCGCCTCGAGCCCGTGCGTGTCTCAGCCACCGTCCCGAGCACTCCCCCAGAACCGACCCGTGGAACCCTTGACAGCAGTCCACGGCGCGCACACTACGATGCCGAAACGCAGGCTAGAGGTCACCCTGCCTGGGTCACCCAGCCAGGTCGTGGGTGTGACCGCAGAGCCCACTGGGCAGCATTTCCCTGAACTCACCTCCCGCTGTAGAAACTACCGCCCCCAGTATCAAAGCTGTGAAAAGAACGGCACAGGCTTTGTGCGTGAGATCTGGCGTTAGTCGTTCTTTTGCGTGTGTTTGTTTGTTTTGCAATTGTGGTTAGACTTCTAAAAATAGAAGAAGGAAACTAAAGCATGAAATCCAGACCAAAATATCCATTTTCTCACACCCTCTTTCAGCCCAGTTCATAAATAAGACCTGCAAAGAAATTACAAATGCTGGGAGCTGACCGAAATGACTCCCCTGACTGATCGTTACGTGTTCTTTTCGACGAGCACTCTCAGGCCTTCCGCACGGCAGCGTCTCAGTGCCAAACCGGCAGCTACATCTCAGAAAACAGCTGTGAAAGGGGCGGATTTTCTGACCTAAACTCCAGCCTCTGTCGCCGCCGTCTGGGCACTGCCCACGTCCCAGGAGGCTGCCGGCAGCCGGACGGATAGAGGTCTGAGGGTGAGGCCGTGACAGCCGGCCAGGCCCTCCCTCAGCTCTGGGGCACGTGGCCCCGTAACCAGGAGGTGACTGCTCACTGCAGACCTGACCCAAGCACGGCGTTTGGGGAGCTGCAAAGCTCAGCTCAGATCAGGCCCTTGTCAGTCTTAACAAGGAGGGCGGCCGCTCGGGGAGACGGAAACGCTCATATTTTACACGAACAGTGGTGAGAAAGAACTATGGGGACAAGGAGGAAGTTAGGATACAACCTATTGTTATAACACTCTCTTGAAACTTTATCCTGGAGGCGCCCTTCCCTCTCAAAGTCCTGTGAAGGATGGCGTGACGTTGCTGCTGGTGACAGCGATGACAAGCTGACCAGCCCTACATGGGAGAATCTGCAATTAGTGCACCCCGTGCAGAGAGCTGGCTTCTTCGAATGAGGATGTTCAAATCTTTCATATGAAAAAGCAGGGTGCACACAGTGAGGGCCGAAATCACACTGTAATAAGGTAGAGCAAACTCGCAAAGCCAGAATCTCTGCGTTTCCACAGCGGATTGCTCTTCAGAGCCCCGACGGTGCCTCAGACAAGACGCTGGCAGTGTGCAGGACATGGATGCGGACTGCGCTGTGGGGACAAGCACGGCTCGTCTGCGGCCGCGGCTCCTGCTACTTTGTGCCGACTCAGAAAAGCTGCAACGCAAACTGCTGATCGAGGCTGGGCGGCGTCTACGCAGGCGTTCCGGACCTGGTGCCTTTGCAGACACACTGCAGCGGCGGGCTCTCGGCTATTTGACAGGAATCGGGGAAAATGCGCACTTGCTTTTCATTAAGCTCTGAATTATCCAGACAGTTGCTGCCCTGGAGAACTTGCCTAAGAGGCTCAGTATCTGCTAACCCTAATGTCTCCACCCGTCCCCCTCCCCACGCACGCACGCAGAAGGCACGTATCCACGCCAGGTTTATTGTGATGTTGCCTACGTGTCCGCTCGTGAGGAAACCACACAATTTACGACCCACTGGGATGGGCTGTGTGCGCCGTCTGACCATTTGCATAATAATAATAAATCTGCAGGCACTAGGAACACCCGTGCTGGAGGCAGTTTGCGTTATCACTTTGAACCTGGAGTTAGTCTCGTACAGGACTCCCTCCAGGTGGGTACAAGTGCCGCCTGGCAGATGGGTGCACCCCCAGCAAGGGGGCGTGGGAAGGGAGCTTGTTGAAGCCCCAGGGAGGTACAAGGCTTTAGCGGGGGTCACAGCACAGAGCAATAAGTAGATGCCTCTCCTTACAGCAAGCAGCACAGACAAGGCAGAGGGGGCTCCGCGGTCTTCCCAGAACCCGGGCCCTGCGCCTCTGCGGCGCTGGCCAGAGCGTGGCTAAAACCCGCGGAGCTGTCATTCCGTAGAAGAAAACACGAACACGGTTTGCTGACGTTCCGGCACTGAGGACTGTTCTCAGTCTGCTGCCGGCCCAGCCTCACCCCCCTCACCTCCTCAGCTCACCGTGTTACAATGAGTTGCTGTTAATAATTACCTACGCTTTCTTAACTTAGAATCGAGTTACACCCTGAATCACCTGCACAGTTGCCCCCCTGGAGATCTTGCCTCGGGACCCCAGATTCCGCGGCATCTGCTTTCCCCACCCGTACCCCCTAGCACACAGGCACGCAGCTCGTCCCAACGGGTCGCAGCGAATTCACGGCTCCCCGACATCCTTGGGGCCCCGGCCACCACGACCCACTGCTTCCTTCCCTACGCGGCGTCTGCTTTAGCCCGCGAGGACCACGATGCCGGCAGCAGCGATGAGCTGCTGAGTCCTCAGTGTGCACCAAGCAGCACGTGCGTAGTAGGAGTTGGGTCCCCAGGATAACCTGTGACGGGTTTCCCAGCTCGACACTGTTGCCGACTGGGGCCAGGTGATTCTCCATTGGGCGGGGGGCTGTCCTGTGAATCTGGGATGTTTAGCAGCTTCCCACCCCCCCCCGCCCCAAGATGCTGGTAGCACCTCCCACCACCTCCCCTCAGCTGTGACAACCACATTTCAAACGTCCCTGGAGGGCAGAACTGTCCCTAGTTGAAAAACAGATCTATAAAATAGTTACTGCCTGATTCTTTAGAGGCAGAGACTGAGGCCTGATGGGATTTGTCGATTTGCAGGCGTCAGACAGCTGCTGTGACAGTGTGGGACGTAGCCGGGCCCTGTGGCCCTGCTCCACCGGCCTGGCGGCTGCGGGGCAAGGCACCTCCTCCCGCGGCTATAGAAACCGTCCCCAGCTTGTACCGGGTATTACTTCCTCGCTCTGCCCAGCTTTGTGCAATACTCCCGCTCGTTCTTCAGTTAACGCACACTTACCAAGTGTTTACCACTGTGTTTCCGGAGAGTTCTGCGTTGGGGGCGTTATTCAGTGGTTACGTTGCTTAGACTTCACCACATTCCTTTGAGTTAGGTCCCAATTATTAACCACCGTGTACAGAGGCCAAACAATTACCAAATGATAGCGTGAGAATCCGCAGCCAGGGGCGGTGCTGGCAGTCAGAGTTCCCAGCAGTGAAGTGTGCCCAGGAAAGGGACTGGCTGGGTTTACGGGAAGCCGCCTGGCTTCCCTTCCCCCGTCTGTGAACACCAGAGGAAAGGGGGCACAAATGTGCAAAATGTTGCCTAATAATTGGGTTAGTTTTGACTTTAAACAAAGAAGACAAGCGCATCCGTGGCCGCCCCCCTCCCTGATCTGGTTTGATCTTCGGGTCATCGTCAGGAAACAGTGACAGGTGTCTTCCCACCGGCTTGTCCCCTTCTCACTGCCCTTGGGGAGGTGATGACGTTCGCCCCTCGCTAAGTGCCTGTTCCACTTCATGGAAACACAAAGGGTCCACACTGGAAGTTCTTTAAAGCACAATTATTGGGGTTTCGTTATTTTTCTTCCACTCAGATCATTATGTGCCGATTGCCTGGGTGGCGCTGTCGGCACAATTGTTATCTTTCCGTGAAAAAAAATACTCACCATTGATCAGTTCCAAATCCCCGTCCCTGAACTTGGTTATGAATAATGAATACGTGTTGCGATTTGTTTTTTAAAAGGTCACGCCATGCACTCATGATCAGCCAGCGTCAGTCAGCTCGGTGAGCCTGCAATCCCAGGCCACATAAATTGCAGTGAATACTGTGTAAAAATTATCCTTGGTACATTTTTCCCCCTTCCGTCCCATTCTTTTGATCCATACGCTGCTCTACTCTGTTCCAAAGATTTATTGATTTCAATTAACAGTCAGAAAATATGTAACTTCTTATGCATAATGCTGGACTAGAAATATAGGATGTCTTCATCTTTAAATTGAAAATATTACTCATGTAAAGATTAGCAAAAGGAAAAACATTGACATAAATTATCTCAAGATTTGGAGAATTAATATATGTGCATGTAAAAATTCTAAATGGCAAATGTGCTTTTTGTTCATGATATCACACTGTTACTCCTAACCATAGCTCAGAAATACAGGAGTTAATTCAACCAGGAAAACACACAGGGAAACAAAAGCTGGTGCTGGGCCTCTGAACATATCTTCCGCAATCCATCAAACAAAACTAGGTGAGGGGCCCCCCCTGCTGGCCACCACTGCGCCGTCCTATTTGCGGTTCGAGCTGAGACTGCAGCTCACCCGCCGACTCCCAAACCAACCAGGTAAGTGACGCAAGGTTGCGTTCAGCTCAGCATTAAGAGGATGAATTCTTTTTTTTTGAGACAGAGTCTCACTCTGTTGCCGGAGCACAGTGCCAAGAGGATGAATTCTTAACCAACGATAAATCTCCAGCCAGTTCTAAAGAACCAATTGCCCCCCAGAAGTGAAAAGCACTACTAATTTTTTAAATGCTCCACATAAGAAAATCATAAACTCAATTATAATTTTTGGAGTTTATATTTTAAAAAGACACAAATAAACAGAGAATTTTAGCACGTCCAGCACAAAACACACAAGAAATGGATTCAGGACGAGAGATAAGAAGAGGTATTAATAGTAAAGTCTTAGAGAAATTGGACTGAGGTCGGGGTGCCAAGGACGTGGGGCAGACTGATGGTCTCGTTGCAAAGACAGGGAGGGTCACACGGGACGAGGACAAAGTGGGCTACCCAGTTCTTGCACCCACACCCCTGAGGTTTCCCTAAGATTGAGAGATCAATTCATCCACGTACTTATTCAACCAATGAGGGACATCGCTTACTTCTCATAGACCTGCCGATCGAGCTGGTAAGACCAGGTGTTTGAATTATTTGGGTTTCTGTTTCCCATGACAAACCTGTATAACCACTGCCCTAAAGACAACAAGCATTTAAATGAGCCAGGCTGTTACTGCAAGTAGCATTCCCTGTTGTTCATTCACTCAGAGGCTTCATCTGCTTGCAAGAACATAAATCCGCCTTTATTTGGCCAAAGTTTACACAACAGAACAAGAATGAGGAAGATTCCTGGTTTCCAATAGGCCAATGAAACAGGCTCAGCGTGAATGAACCGCTGAGTTGACCAGGAAGCTGGACGACAGCTGTTCTGAGCAGGACTGGGGGCTCCTCGGAGCTCACAAAGTGCCAGAGGCTGAGGTGCAGCTCGGCCTCTCTCAGCCCTGCCTCGGTGACGACGGCCACCACCTCGGACGTGTCCTCAGGACGGGAGCTGCCCTCAAGGGTAAAAGGCAGGCCGGGACATACCCGAGGCTGTAGTTTTAACTATGTTAACTAAACAAACAAATTTTCCTCTTGCAAAGTGATTGCCTGATTTATAGGAAATAAACTGGCAGTCAGTGATGCTAGAAACTTCTGGCCTCTAGGTCAGAGCCCCACGGCAGCCTGGAGGGGCCAAGCGCAAAGCCGTGGGAATTTCTGGGGAGAACTGGAAACTGCAGGGACCTGCCTTGCCCCGGGGGTGCCGATTTCTTCCTGTGCCTCCTCTGTTTTTGTCTTGGTCCCCATGAGGTGTCCTGGGGAAGACACTGGTTTTACAGGAAGATTCTGCAGAGAGAATATAACCACCGTCTGCTGCGGTTGCCGGAGGCAGCAGAGAAGCAGGTTGCCGGGACATGGCCGGGTCCGTCCCCGAGTCAGCGGGTGGCATCCGCACCAGGACTCGGGGCAGTTCTGTGCTTTCGGGGGTGGGGACCTCCCACTTGTCTGTGTGACCTGGGCCAGGGCGGCTGCAGTGACAACTCCCGTTTTCCACGCCTGACAGGAGCAAGGCACTGACAGGCCGCCGAGGGGCCGCTCTCTGAAGTGTGATCCCTGGCCCGCAGGCGTCGAGCTGAACCCACCAGCTGGAGGTGAAAACGAAATAGGACCCGGAGAAAAACCCCGCCCATGTCCTCACTGGTGCTGCCAGGGAGGCTGGAATAGAACGTGCGCTTTCCTGGGGGAACGGAAGATAGGCGGGACCCGCGTCTGTTTCCTCGTCGGGTGCCGACTTGCACATCCTAAATAAGTTTCCAGCCCAAGGTCCACACTCTCCCTCACGTGTGAGAGAGCCTGGGACGCCCTTCTGGGGAAAGGCAACGGCAGATGGCAAAGCCACTCCCGACCCCTGGCAGTTCGCCTGCCGGGAAGGTTCCTCGTGGAACCGGATGTGCGGCGTGGGGGGGCCTCCTGTTTTGCCAGGGAAGTCGAGGGAGTTTGCGCCACAAAGGCAGTGTGATGTGTTCAGTAGTTCCCGCGGAAACGTGAATTCTACTGGCAATACTTTGCATTTTCTCAGGTTTTATTTCCTCCTAAGTGAACAGAACTTCAAAGGACTTAAAGGAAGCAACCAGGTACAGTTTGAAAGGTCTGAATACAATTCCATACTGTGCCTGCGTTCTTCCCTCGAAACTAAAGAGAAGTGTCTCTATTTTTCTTCCCCCGATCTTCATGCACATACAGTTTTAAATGCAGCTTTGACATAACATTTGCCATAAACCTTTTCCACATTATGACAAATCCGCCATAAGCATTCGTTACTTGATGACACAACAGTCTGCCCAGAAGATCTTTCTTAACCTTAATGTGCAGAAAGTTGTGGCTCTTCGTGTCCAATTTTCCTGCCATGGGACGTTAGAGCCACGCTTTCTGCACAGGTGGGATTCACACTGCGAAGTAACGTGCTCACCTGACAGGTGTCGCTGTAGCGACAGACGCCCTCAGCTGGGATAAAACCAGCCCGCCCGCCCTGCTCGCCTGAGAGGTTTTGCCTCAGGGTGTGCTATGTTCCCTCCAGGGTTCCCGCCGCACCCTCTGCCTGGTTCCTCCTCACATTTCTAGCCTGGTCAAACCCAGCTGTCTGCGGAGGAGACTCAGCGCGGCGCTGCTGCCTCGCGGGGTCTTTCTGAGCGTGGCCGGGCACAGCCGGTGGCCGCTCTCTGCTCACAGGTGTGCCTGGTACAGCGCTGCAGGCTCAGGCACCTGGGAGCTTTTAGAAAACCCAAAACCTGGGCCCACCCCCGACGTGCTGACCCAGCTGGCCTGGGGAAGGGCCCGGGCGCTGGCGTCTTTGCAGTCCGCTCCCTGATTCCAGCACTGTGCGGCCATGGCGGAGCCTCGCTGGGGTAGTGCTCAGGGCAGGGCCTTGGGGGGCCACGTCCTGCCCCAACGCTTCTTAGCGCTGTGACCTGGGGCAATTCCCTACCTACGCTCAACTTTCCTCATCTGCAGAATGGGGATAATAAAACCTACACCGTGGGATTGGGTCAAATAACACAAAAAGCAGCACAGAGCCCGGCACATCATGAACGCTCAGTAAATATTGATTTGCCATTTTTAAATGATCGCTTAGTTCTATTTTTGTTGTCTACTTCCCCAGCAGACTGTGGAGCCTTTGGGGACATAGTTTTTTACCTCTGTGTCCTCAGCACAGAACCTGGCACCTGACTGGTGCTCAAGGAGCTGGATGCGCAAAGTTCTGTCAAACCGAAGGTTTATTACCACTCTTCCTGCCTAGTAAATCCTCTTCGGATATTTTATGATCATTCTGTCCGACTCATTTTATGTCTCGCGTCTGAGAAACAGGACATTTTCTGTCCCTCGAAGGGCTGAGATCCCGCAAACCGGCAGCCTCCAAGGGCGTTTGTCACCCGCCTCCCCCTCCCCCGCCCGGCAGAGGCACCTGCCGCCCTGGGCCCCGACGGCGATGGCTGCTCTTCTTTAGAGAGCTGCAGTAACGAGGTCTTTTCCTTCTCGAAATTATTATAATTAAAGAAATGACTCAAAGGGAGAGTGTTGGGGACAGTAAATGATGAGTCTCAGAACCGCAGCTACTGTGCTGCCGGGAGCAGCTTTTGGTTTCTCCTGTGACTCATTCCTTGCCGCGGTGGGGCAGGCGCGGTGCCGCCTCTGTGAGTCTGGCGAACCTGAGCGCTGTCTGGATGCCGGCACTCCGGTGAGGACGGCCAGGAGCCCACGTTTTAACTCGAGCGAGGAATTTCTCTTCCTCGTGGAGGCGATGCCATCACTGGTTTAAACTTTTTAAAACCTACCGGGCGACTGATGCTCCTTGCCGTCTGCACGTCCTGCGGCTGCGGGGCCTCCCACGGAAGGTCCCAGCCTGTTGGTCTCGTGCTTCCCCCCAGCCCGCCCCGCACTCAGCCCCAAGGACGCCTTCCCCGCCGCAGCCGACACAGCAGGGGCCGCCCCCAGCGCCCGTCCTGTCCCGCGTGTGCTCCTGTCCTTTCCATCCGCGTCCGCCCACGAAGCCAGGGCTGCGCAGACTGTCTTTGATCCCAGCACTTTGCTCAGAGCCTGGCACACAGTAGGCGCTCAATAAATTGTTGAGATTAAATAATAAATAGACAAATCAATCTGATTAAAAGTTAACAAATGAACTTTATTCAATAGCTTGGATTTCTGAAATACTCTTTGAAAGTCTGGATCCAGAGGCAGACTTAGAATATTTTAAGGATTCTTCTAGGAAGACTCTAATATAAATGAAAACACAACAAGGCTGTTACCGGAGAAAGCTCTCTCTCTACATTTTCATAATCATTTCTTCCAGTAATTAAATCAACACTTGATTGTTGTGAAGGTCGGGGAAACAAATAGGCTCCACGTTTGCCTGTGGGCTGGGCTGGGACCATGAAATGCATGGCGTGACTCGCAGAGGCTTCCGGAACCTACGGCGAAGGGCTCATGAGGTCCTCCCACAGCAGTTGTCTTCAGGATGCCTCTTTTGGGTGTGTGGTAAAATGCACATAACATAAAATTCACCATTTTAATCATTGTTAGATGTTCGGTTTAGTGGCACTAACTACATTCACGTTGTTATCAGCCACCACCGCTGCGCGTCCACAGAACCCTTCTGATCTCGTAAAACTGAAACTCTGCCCCCCTTAAACATCCAGTCCCCGCCCTGCTCCCCGCAGCCCTGCACCCACTGTCCTACTTTCTGTCTCTGCAGATTCGACTGCTCTGGGGCCTCAGGTGGCTGGGAACGTGTAGCATTTCTCCTTCTATAACCAGATTGTCCCACTCAGCACACCGTCCTCAAGGTCTATCCGCGCTGTAGCGCGAGTCAGAATCTCCTCCCTTTTAAAGGTAAATAATATTCCGTGTGCACAAACACCACGCTTTGTTTATCCCTTCGCCCACTGGCAGATCCTGGGTCATTTCCACCTTCGTTGTGAGTAATGCCCCGTGGACACGAGGGCATGAGCACCTCTTGGAGACCCGCTTCAGTTCTGAGCACACGCCCGCAAGGGGGTTGCTGGGTCACGCAGCAATTCTGTCTTTAGGATGCTGCTTTCCACGCGACTGCACCATTCTGCATTCCCACCAGCAGTGCCCAGGGGCTCTAGTTCCTCCACATCCCCACCAACCCGTGCCACGCCATTTTCCAGGTTGTTTGGTTTATCGCAGCCATCCTAATGGGCGTGACATGGAGAAACACTTCTTTGAAAATCAGGAAATGCTTAATAGTTTCAGTGACTAAGCAGAAGAAATCCCTGTATCTGGGAAATGATGGGTCAGAGGACAGGTGCCCCGAGGGCATCTGTGGGCGTGGCCGTCACCTGGGAGGCGGAGCCTGGGGAGCTCCGGCTCAGTCGTCCCGCCTCGTCCCCTCCAGAGACCCCAGCTCTGGAATCGGAGCAGGAGGCTCAGACTGCGGTTCCCTGGGCCCGCGGCCACCAGGCTCCACGTTTGAGTGTCACCTCTGCCGCCACTTAGCCATGTGGCCTTGGGCACGTCACCACGCGGTGTCTACTTTTTCATGTGAAAAATGAGGATGATGACATGTTTCCCAAGCGGTTCCAGAAATGCTGCGCTAACAATGAAAGCACTGCACAAAGCCAGGGGAGGCTCAGCCACCTGCAGCTGGACCTGCCCCTACACAGAGGGTGCTCAGCATTTCCAGATGCAGTGCTGAAGGCTGCACCCCGTTCTCCACGGAGGCCCTCCTGGGGACCCTCAATAATGACATGTATGGGCTGCAACAAGAGCACAGAACAGTGAAAACAGGAGTGAAAGGTCTTCTCGCGCTCCCTGGGTAGAGGCTCCCTCCTCCCTGGTCCTGGCGTCACACCAGGGCTGCTGCGCCACAGACAGCCCCCTCAGTGACAGCCTTGCCACTTACTGCTCAGCTGCTCCTATCCTCCCCGACACGTCAGGACCTGGTTTCCCTAGTGACCATCCCTTCAGGAGAGCCTCACAGGCGCTCCCCATGGCCCGCTGTCCCCCTCTCTTCCTCCATAACCAGCCTGCCCCGGTGCGAACGTCCCCCCAACGCTCACGCTGACATGCAACTGCCATCCTAACGGTGTGGGGAGGTGGCAGTTAGGGCATGGGGGCCCCACCCTCCTGAATGCATTAGCGCCATCGTCATAGGAGGGGGCAGGTCGGGCACGGCGGGTTGTTACACAGTGAGCCCCGCACACACTTGCTCTCCGCCGTCCTGTGGTGGAATAACGTGGCAATGACGTCCTCACCAGCTGCAGCCACCAAGCATGGACTTCCCGCCTCCAGGACCGTGAGCTACACAAACCTCTACCCTTCATGAATTACCCAGCCTGTTGTACTCAGTTACAGCAACAGCGAACAGACGCAGACACTGGCAAACTTTGCCTAAGTTGGGCAGGTGTCTGAGGGTCTACACTGACACACACAGCGCATACTGTGTTCCACAAGTGTCACATCCCAGCGTTCAATGCGCCAATGCAGTGGCAGTAATAAGCAGTTCCTATTTATAAATCCCGTGAGGGAAGGAAGGAAGGTACTGTTATTCCCATTTAGAGATAAGCAAACAGATGCTCCAAGAGGTCCAGGAGTTGGGCCAAGTCCACAGTCACCAAACAACGAAACCAAAGTGCATTCCTAGATCTCCGGGAGCTAGTCCAGGGCCCTGCACTCATGTTCTACTCCTGTTTTCTCTTTGGATTGCTATAACAAAATACTTCAGACTGAGTGATTTATAGACGACAGAAATGTATTGATCACAGTTCTGGGGGCTGTGAAGTCCCAGATCAAGGCGCGAGCAGATCTGGTAACAGGTGAGGGCTGCTCTGCGTCAAAGAGGGTGTCTTGTCACTGTGTCCTCATGCTGTGGAAGGCGCCAGGAAACTCCCCTGAGCCTCTTTTATAACAGCACTAATCCCACTCATAAAGGTTCCGTCCTCGTGACCAAATCGCTTCCCAAACGCACCCCCCTCTTAGCCACCACACTGGGGATTAGGTGTCAACACACAGATGTGCAGGGGACACTAACCTGCAGACCATAGCACCCGCTTTTTCTCCTTCTCGTGACCTTTCTCTTTGGGCTTATTTGTCCTTACTTAGATTTTGATTTTCCTCGTGTCGGTGAAAGTGCTGGTGAACTGACTCACGGAAGGGAAACAGGAGCGGCAGTTCCGATAGAGCGTTTGCCTGTTCCCGTGGGATACGCGCTCCCGCCACAGCTGATGTAAGCGGCCAGTAGTGGTGACAACTGGCTCACCAAAGTCCAGAGCATTTCACAGTCGACTTTCTGGAACATCACGGCTCCTACCCCCTCCTCTGCTGTGTCCGGGCTGCCAGCCTGTGTCTCTTCAGTGGGTGGTTCAAGCCACTCACATTCATTGAGAGAACTGATAAGTGGGGCAGATTTCTATTCATCCCATTGAGTAGAACTTTGTTGCTTTGTTTTCTCTCTTGAGCCATTGTGATATCTGGCCTTTGACCTTGAGCTTTTGGATGATCTTACACTGGTGAGTGTCTAGCATGCTGATCTGTGTGTAACGCTGTGCTGAGTACTTCCTGGAGGGCAGGTCTTGTCTTGATGAATTCCCTCAGTCTTTCCTTGTCTGAGAAGGTCTTTATTTCTCCTTCATAGGAGAAACTTAGTTTTGCAGGATACAAGATTCTAGGCTGGGCATTATTCTGTTTGAGAAGACTGAGAATGGGGCCCCAGTCCCTTCTGGCTTGTAAGGTCTCCGTTGAGAGTCTGCAGTTAGTGTGATGGGTTTTCCTTTGTAGGTTACCTGCTGCTTTCACCTTACGGCTCATAAAAGGGCCTACTGCGTGGTTATTTTGGCCAGTCTGATGACTGTGTGTCGTGGTGTCTTCCTGTTTGCGATGAATCTCCCAGGAGTCCTTGGAGCTTCTTGTACCTGGATATCTAGATTTCTAGCAAGACCTGGGAAATTTTCCTCCATTATTGTCTCAAATAGTTTACCCAGCCCTTGTGTATCTTCTTCTTCACCCTCAGGGATGCCTACAATTCTCACATTAGGCCTTTTCACATAATCCCACATTTCTTGTAGGCTTTGCTCTTTTTTCTTATTTCTCTGCTTTATCTCTGTGAATGACTTGTTTAATCAAAAGGTGTTATCTTTAATCCCCGAGATTCTTTCTTCTGCTTGATGTAGCCTATTCTTGAGGCTTTCCACTGTGTTTTGTAATTCCTTGAATAAATTCTTCATTTCCAGTTCGGTTTTATTTTTCTTTAATATTTCAATTTCTTTAGTGAATTTTTATTCCAAGTCCTAGATTTTTGGGGGGTTTTTTTGTGTGGTTTCTTTGTGTCAGGTATCCATTTTCTCTTGCATATCATTGAGTTTTCTTACAATCCATGTTCAAGATGCTTCTTCTGTGATTTTAGTGTTCTGAGTTTGGTTGATGTCCATTGCTAGAGAGCTGTTGTTCCCCTTTGGGGGTGTGATTTCCATTTGATTCTTCATACTTCCGGAGTTCTTTTGCGGGTTCCTTCCCATCTGGATCAGCTGTTGCTTCTTGCCTTTAGATTTTCATTTGGATAATGAGACTCACTGTTTTGTCTCTGAGCCAGTAGGTGGTGTTTCTGGGTGAGATTTGACCACACCCTGTATGATTAGTGAGTAGACCCTGTAAAATGGTGTGCAGGATGACCTCCCTGTCAGTAGGTGGCGCTTGCTGGGAGGAGCAGGTCGCAGTGCTGTTTTTGGGACCTATAACCAGCTCTTGTTCCTCTGGAGAAGCACTCTAGTGCCTCAGGTGGTGGGTGGGGCCCAGGGACTTCCAGGTGTGTCCTTATTCTCCACCTCAGTGGGGGCAGCTCGGGGAGTGAGTCTGGGCAGAGCCGGTTGGGTGAGCTGCCCTCAAGCTCCACAAATGCTGTTAGCAGGGGTCAAAGATCTGTTCTCTGCTTCTGGGCAAAGCTGCCAGGGAGGGGCTGACATGGGCCCAGTCAGCCAAAAAGTCTGCATGTTGGGGTGGGGCCATCTGAGACCGGCAGTCTGGAGCAGGCCTCGCTCCTTTCCACCCTCCCCTATTCCGTGGTTTCTCCCCGGCCTCTGCCAGCAGGCAGGACCTCAAGCCAGCGGAGATCCCCTGGCTGTGATGCCGGCCAGGAGGTTCCCTGCCCAGGATCACGGCCTGAGCTGGGCGCATGGCCCTCCCGTGGGAGGGTTGCCCCTCAAGCCCCTGAAAGCACATGACCTCAGTAGGCTCCTTCACAAATATCCCCTCTGTGCCCCCAGGCAATGCGATCGAGACCCAGGTGTATGGGATCTGGCCTTCAGGCCTGTCCCCGGCCCTGGAGATCAATTCCTGACCCTGCCAGGGAGAAGAGTGATGGTCCCAAGTCACCCACGGGATGTACAAGCTGGATCAATGTCCCTGTGCCTCAGGGTTTGCCCTGCTCTGCTGGAGTCACCAGGCCGGCAGTATCAGGAAGGGCCAGTGGGTAGGGAGGTCACAGCCTGAGCACCCCTCAGTCTGCTGCGGGGTCCCAAAAGGAAAGATCGGAGCCCTGTTCCCCATGGAAGCCTCTGTGTGGTGGCTCAGTTGTGTCTGGGCAGCCTCAGGTCAGGGAGGGGAAGGAGCGAAAAAGAGTCTGCGTGGAGGAAAGTCCACCCTGTGGTCACCTTTATGTAAAGATTTACCTAAATAAAGCAAAATTATTACATTAGCAAATGCAACTTGAGGAAGAAGCTTACGGGGGTGCATAGCGAGTCATGCAATGTGAACTTAAGTCACAGCGGACCACTCTGAGCTCTGCAAACGTGCCCAGGGGATGGTGGCCTTTATCTGCGCTCTGTAGCCTTTTCGCTCCATGAAATCCCTGAACACGATGACAGCAAGCATGGCAGGCTCTCCCGAGAGCAACTAGCGGGATATATTCATAGGACACAGCGGGGTAGCTGCGCTTTGCTGTGCGGATTCAAACAGTCTAGCGGCAGATGGAAAATACCACACTCTTCAGTGTCACGTGGGAGGATGTGAAGTGATCGGGCATGGAATTGAGACAACAGGCCCCCAAAGTCCTGAGCTGTGGATGCCGTTTGTGCGCGTGGTTGGCAGAGCGCGGCCTCGCCGGCACCACACCGCGGCTTCCTGCCGCTTAGCTCCTCATCCCGCAGCCCGCGAGGAGAGAGGGATGTCTCTGCATTGAACATGGACACTGCCCAGGCCGGGGAAATTCCCACTTTCCTGCGGGAGAAGTGGGGGCAGCGGGAACTCAGGCAGGGTGGGCTGGAAAGGGGACGGAGCCCCACCCCTCAGTGTGGGCTCGTGGGAGGCGCTTGGCCGGCTGGCGGTGTTGGTGACGTCCTTGGACGGCACCACAGGCGGCTCGGGAGCTCAGTTACCGTCCAAGCTAAATCAGCAGGCATGGTCTCCCCCAGGACCACCACCGTCCCTGCTCGTCCTTCTGGGGGGACGTGCATCTAAACAGCTGCAATGAGAGTGAATACTTGGACCATAACTTATTAGAAAGGAGGAAACCATGCAACATGAATTCTAAGTGTCTGAAATTAACTTTGACAGGAAAAGTTGCTCTACCTTTGGGAGACTGGATGTTAGGGGCTAAGTGTGTCTCCGGCCACCCCGCAGTGAGTGCTTTGCAGGTCCTCATCTCCAGTATCTGGGACAGTGGTGTTTGTGGAGATGCTGCCTTTAGAGGTGTCTACGTTAAAACAAGGCCTTTCGGGGGGCCCCGATCTGTTCTCGTGGGTGTCCCTACAAGAAGTTCGAGTTCACAGAGGAGAAGCCATCTGAGACTCACTCCCCGAGCTGCCCCCACTGAGGTGGAGAATAAGGACACACCTGGAAGTCCCTGGGCCCCACCCACCACCTGAGGCACTAGAGTGCTTCTCCAGAGGAACAAGAGCTGGTTATAGGTCCCAAAAACAGCACTGCGACCTGCTCCTCCCAGCAAGCGCCACCTACTGACAGGGAGGTCATCCTGCACACCATTTTACAAGATCTACTCACTAATCATACATGGTGTGGTCGAATCTCACCCAGAAACACCACCTACTGGCTCAGAGACAAAACAGTGAGTCTCATTATCCAAACGAAAATCTAAAGGCAAGAAGCAACAGCTGATCCAGATGGGAAGGAACACCCCAACCTCAGACCACCGGCCTCCAGAACTGTGAGAAACAGTTTGTTGTTTGAGCCACTCAGTCTGTGGTGTCCTGTTGTGGCCGCCCTAGCAAACTAACACACTAGTGTACTATCAATATAACCACGTATACTGTATTCACTTAGACCGGATTTTCTGTACTTACACCTCTGGAATGCCTACAATCGCACACATCATCAGAAATCTTAAAAGGTTTTGAAAATACTATATTTTTCTGGCCTCATTTAAAATTTAGTCTATCTGACTTCAGAAGCAAATCAGTGTGCAATTTGCAAGGTGATACTTCAGTACTTAAATTTTCACCTTGCTTGAGGTTTACATAGTAAAATCTCACTTATCCAGAAATAATTGATTGAGACCATCTTAACTACTTTGTAGCAAAAACCAAGAAAAATTGACTTCTGGTCAGCACAAACAAATGTGATTATATATAAGCATACACTATACAAACATGTACACATATGACACGTGTATATACACATATGCAATAAATATATGCATGTTTATATGATTGTTTATTCTACTAATAACATACCAGGAGGTTCTAACTTGTTGCCCTATTAGTACACGATGCTGACGAGGGCACACAGCTAATTTCCCGACCCAGCAATAGAATACGGTTTGCAGGGAGTGGAGACGAGGACCAAAGGCAGACGCCGTTAAGGTCCAGGAAGGGACTGTTGCAGCCTGACAGGGAGAGAAGTTTTGGGAAAAATCAACGAAAAGACAAGAGAACCATTAAAGGACAATTCCAGACACTCGTCACAGGAACGAACAACCCCGTCTACCTCAACGTCTCCCGAAGGTGTCAAGGCCTTGCAGCACCGACAGCTATCGGTGCACATGTTCCCATGTCCAAGACGGTGAGAAAAATGATCTCATCCAACGCACTATATTTAAGAAGAGATAAAGTATGTAGCACATTTTGGAAACATGTTTATACGTGGTAGCTGAAATGTTTAAAGGGGGATTGCTTAAGGAAGTCAGCTTCATTTATCTGAAGATTTAAACCATGCAGGGAAGCTCAGCTCCCAGCTCTGGCAAATAAGCAAGATGTTTCTGTGCAATTTTCAAACTTAAAGCATATCTTCAAAAATCACATCAGTGCATTGGTCATACTGAGAGAAGACTCTAAGTAATGTCTCTTTTGATTTCTGGAGTGGAACACTAACAGAGTCGAGGGACGTGAGACACCCTGAATTCCACACTCTCCGGGCAATGGGCTCCTCCGTCTGCACCTTGACACGGAAAGAGGATTCCTACCTCATGTACAGAACACACATTTTCTTTATTTTGCAAAGCCAAAGCTATGCTTTAAAAATACAGACTTTGAATCTTAAGACATCATTTTGCATTTTATAGAGAGAAACAGTTAAAGCTTCCAAGAACAATATAAAGTTTCAAATAACACATCTGTCAGGATTAAACACATTAGCATTTCTGAAATTCATGTTGGTCCTTCTCTAATACATGTTTGTATTTTTCTAACAGGAGAGTATTTTTCCACTTACATTCATGTATTTACATAGCACTTTAAAGACTTTAGTTCTCTGAACATTCTATGAAGTCAAAGAGAGCTGTTAAAATCTGATTCCATCACGACTCAGATATTGGGCAAAACCACGTCAAAGTCGCTATCAGAAGCCAACATAATCTAGCCACGCACCACCTGATCTGAAGCTCTTCATAGCCAAAGTCCTCGGCCACACTGTGGAAACAGAATGAAAATTCTCTCTACATTGTCTAAGTAAAGTTGCCTTCTTCTTTTTAAAAAGGTATTCTATTTCTCTAAAAAATTAAAAATATCTAATACTCTACACAACGAAGTCCAATTTCATTATGATTCATCAGACAAATATCTCTCGAACCCCTTTCGTATGCTGAAACTCCGCTAGGCAGCCAGGACGCGGCGGTGCCCGACGCCGTCATAGATCCTGTCTTCGCAGAACTCGCAGCCTAACAGACCCTTAGAGAAGATACGCCGGAGAACAGTTCCCAGGGAAAGAAAAGCAAATCTGTGTCTTCCTGGCGGCCTGCTGCAGCCTGCCTGCCTTCCCCGCAGTGGCAGCTGTCGCTAATACCTGCTCAGCCACCATCTTGTTGCCCTGAAGCTTTTCCACCGTGAACACTTGGGCTTGTCTTTCTTCTGCCACTTTTCAATCACATGATCGTTGTGCCTATCCAAGGGAAATGAGACAAAACACTGGCCTATTTTGCTACTTATAATTAGCAACAGTAAACATTTGGATAGATAAAATGTTTAAACATTTGTCTAAAACAAGTTCTGTGAGAGCTTCTGTTTGCTTTTCTGTTTCGTTTTTTCAAACCATATTACTATTTTGTGCTAGAACCAGAAGAAACTGTGGGCTACGACTGCTGCATGAAAATTTCTGGAAATGTTTACATGCGTAAACTCACTTTAATTCAGCATTTCCTGAAGTCCGTTGTGTGGAATCCAGTCCTGTAACATGCTGCAGAGCCGCAAAGCCACGTGGTCCTTGCCAAGAACTCTGGGACAGGCTGCCTGGCAGAGCCCGCCACCACCCCATGTCGAGATTACACAGCCGTGAGCACAAGTCCCGGATCCCGCAGGAAAGACACCTGCTTAATTTTGTTTAATTTCCAGATTTCCCATTTTCCCACGCATATTTGGCCATGAGCTTTTCTTCTACCGCTGCTTTTTTTTTTTTTTTTTTTGGCATAACATTTATCAGTACGTTTCAGAAATGCTTTAGGGACAGTTAACTTTCTACCTGCACATCACATGGTGAAGGATGACGCGTTGTCATTATCCACAGTCTCGCTGGTCTGCCTGGAAAGGAAGGTTTCTGAGTACATCCTGGAACAGGAGAAGCCCTGAGAATTATACTTCCTTCTCACACACCACAGGTCCTTCATTATCTTCAGAAAGTAGTTTCTAAACTTCTGGCCGATAAATGCATAGAGCACGGGGTTGAGGCAGCAGTGGAGGAAAGCCAGGACTTCCGTGATATTTTTGGTGTAGCCGATTACTTTTTCACTGTGGCAAGATCGGTTCGTTCTACCCAGATTTGCAGCTGTCACGAGAAGGACCATGTTATGAGGGATCTGACAGGCCAAAAACACAAGCACCACAGCTATGATTACGCGGATGGCTCTGTGCCTTTTAGAATTCTGAGCCTGCACTAAGGTTTTGACAATAAACATGTAGCAGAATATCATGAACACCAGTGGGATAAAGAACCCAAAGAGTAGCTCAAGCCCCAACATCAGCAGCTTCCACTTGATGGGCTCTGAGACGGCGTCGTACTTGGGTTCACAGACATCTCTGCCTTGCAGGTTGTACTTCTGGTTGAAGATAAAGGTGGAGCTGGAGATTAGGACTGACACCAGCCACACCGCCAGACAGATGGCCTTGCTGTGTGGCAATGTTCTGGTCCGGAGCCGGAAGGCTTTCGTCGCCTGTACGATGGCGACGTACCGGTCCATGCTGATGCAGGCCAAGAGCAGCATGCCGCAGTTAAAGTTGACTGCGTAGATGCCCTTCAGCAGTTTGCACGTGACATTGCTGAAAATCCACACCCCGGCAGCGTGATTCACTACCCAGAATGGCAGAGTGAGAACAAAAAGTATGTCTGCGATGGCCATGTTCAGCAGGTAGACGTCTGTCATGGACCTGGCCTTCTTGTAGAACGCGAAGGTGATCACCACCAGAACGTTGCCCACGAGCCCAAACACGCAGATCAAGGAGTAGGCGACCGGCACAAACAGCCTGGAGAAGTTTCTGACCTCCTGCAGGGAACACAGCAAGGCATCGTCGTACTCAAACGAAGAATTGGTGTAACCTGATGGAAAATAATCTTCGGTGAAGAGGTTCATGTCGCTGAAATTCATTAATTCCTGGAAGGTGAAGAAAGACAGAGTTATCAAGTAGCTGTCGTGCAATTTTTGAGTAGCTACAATTAACCAAAATTATGCTCTCTGCCAAAAATAAAATAAATTCTCACCTCATTCATTGTGGTGCTTGTTCCGGGCCAAAAACGTAGGGATAATATAGGGAAAAAATGTGTGGCTCAATCCCTCTGGCTCGCCAGCGGAGAAACCACGGGAGTAGACGTGAGTCTAAGGACGGAAGAAAGCGAAACACACGCAGTTACGAGAGAGCAGAGAGGTAAGTAACAGCACTCCACCCCGTCTGGCGGTGCACCGCTGCTCTCGCACGTAAGACGTCCATTTACAGCGGGAACCAGCAGCCTCTTCCCGTCAACGGCCAGACGGCAGATACTCCAGGCTTTGTGGGCTATATGGTCTCTGCCACAGCCGTTCCCATCTGCCTCGTGGTGGAAGCAGCCCCAGACAACCTCGCAAATGAAGGGGCCTGACCCCACTTGGTTGGCAGCAGGATGTGACTTACCGATGTCAGATGTGCTTCCAAGCCACCCACCATCCTCTCCCTCTGGACCCGACTCTTTCCCCGTGGGCCTGGCAAGGTCAGGAGGGAACAACAGGGAGGCGCAGCCTCGGGTGCACGGGTGCAGCAGGGGAGCTTCCTCCAGGGCCCCTCACCCGGTGCTGTGTCCGTCCTCGCTTACGGAGTCAATATGGAAACCAAAATGTGGGGGCGGAAGTCAGTATAACACAAAATTCACCTAGCATTATTTTCTGAACATATTTCTTGTATTTTGTTGCTTACTCAACCCCATTCCTGGGGGAAGGCACGGAGCCACCTCTGCACTTTTGCAGTCACCTGCATTATGCAGCTGAGTGCTTTAGAGCACGCAGAAGAAGCACAGCATAGAGCCCCTGTGTTGCAAAAGCATGTGAGGAGGTAATCATATCAATCGGATTAAGCGCAGCAATCAAAACAGAACTGCAAGATTTCAGTTTCTAGCCACAGTGGGATTAACAGGGACCAAAATACCCTACTGCATTAAATGACTAGAAAACCGACAAAACATAATAACAGTTTTCAGACGCTGGGCAGCGGGCATCACAGGACCATGACCCCTGGAAGGAGGAGAACAAATGAAGCAGGAAATGCTATAGGCTCTGTGAGTTAGCAGTGGGTGTATCTGGGGGTGTGTGTGCATGAAGTATACAACACGTAAAATGAAAAACGCATGATTGGTATTACCAGCAGATTAGACACTGTCCATATAGAGAATTCAGTTGTAATTCTATGCTTTAGCAACAAAAGTTGGAAATTAAAACTATATATATCATATAATAGTATCAAAAACATGAAATGCTTATGGATACATCTAATAAAATTCATACAAGATTTATATGCTGAAAACCACAAAAGATTGTTGAGAGAAATTAAATAAGACCGAAGTTAATAGAGAAATAGATCATGTTTAGGATGAAATGGTTCAGTATTAAGATGTCAATTCTCCCCAAATTGATCTATAGATACAACATAAACTAAATCGAAATCATGGCAGGACTTTTTGTAGAAATTGACAAGTTGATTCTAAAATTTATATGGAATTATAATCATGACAACGTGGTCCTGGTGAAGGACAGGTACATAAATCAGTGGAACAGAACACAGAGTCCAGAAATAGACCCACATATAAATGGTCCACTGACTTTTAACTAAGGTGCCAACGTAGCTCACTGGGGAAAGAGCAGTCTTTTCAATAAGTGGTCCCGCAACAATCGGATATTCATGTACGAAAAGAAGATCCTTACTCCTTACCTCACACCATATGCAAAAATTAACTCAAATGGATTATAGATCTACATGTGAGAGCTAAAACATGAAACATCTGGAAGAAAAGAAAGTCTCTGTGATTGGGAATGGAGGGGGTTTCTTGTATAAATTGCAAAAAGCATGAACTTAAAGACAAGTTGAGAGGTTGTATTTGATCAGAATTAAAAACTGCTGCTCTTTGAAAGACACTTAAGAAAAATGAAAAAAACCCCACTGAATGGAAAACAATATTTATAAACTTGTATGTGATAATAGGTTCTAATCAGAATATTCGAGGAATTCTTACAATTCACTATCAAAAAGATAAACGACTCAATAAGAAACGGCAAACATGTAAACAGGCAATTCACCAAAGAAAATATATGGATGGCAAAACCACATGCTCAACGTCATTAATCGTTAGAGAAATGCAAATGAAGACCGCAAAGAGATGCTACTTCACACCCACTAGAAAGGCTAAAATTAAAGGGTAGATGGGAAGTGTGGGTGTGGATGTGGTGCCGTCGGAGCTTTCACCTTGGCGCTGGGGACAACAGATCCCTCAGAGAAAGCAGCGTGGCCGCCACGTGCACCTACATGCGAACCAGCAACAGACTCCTACATATCTACCCGTACCGACCTAGGGGAAACAAAAAGATTTGTACCTGTTCATGGTAGGTTTATTCTTAACAGCCCCAAACTGGAAAGATCCGAATGTTCATCGACTGGTGAGCAGATGAGCGAGTTGTGGCCCCTCCACGCAGTAGAGTTCTACACAGCAGTGCAGAGGACTGAGCTACTGTTACAAGCTCCAACGCCATGAACCTCAAGAACATTTTACTGGGTAATGAGTGCAGACATAAAAGCCCGTGTTCAGCACGATTCCATTCACATGAAATTCCAGAAAAGGCAAAACGATGGTGGCAGGAATCCAATCAGGGGCCGTCACGGGTGGGGATGATGAGAGTGGCTGGGCAGGGCAGAGCGATCTCATGGGGAAAGAACGCTCTACGTCATGACGTCGGGCACAGGTGTTTGCATTTGCCAAACCCACTGCATTGTATACTTCAAATTGGTGACATTTATCGTTCATAAATTATGCCTCAACAAAGCTAATTTAAAAATAACTGCACACCCGTCCATGCAAATGTGGGGCACAGACCATAGGTGCTACGAAAGGTCACAGAAAGGAGCCACCCCTGAGCACTGAGGGCTTCCAGAAGGCTCCCAGGGCAAGAAGCACTTGAGAGGACTGCTGGGGCTGAGCACGTTCGGGCCGTGGGAGGGAGGGGGCCGCAGGGGGCACCGGGCTGCTGAGCGGAGCCCTGAGCAGGCGGCGCTGCCAGGAGCCGGAGAGCGGGTGGCAGCCGAGCGGGCAGCCCAGAGCACTGCTCGGAGGGGCCGGGGGCGGCGGAGAGCTGCGGGAAGGGAGCGTGAGGGGCGACCCAGCACCCGGTGGCGTCGGCACCCAGCTGGGCCGCACTTAACGGAACTATGTTTTCAACTGCACTATGACACATGATACCTCCGAACTCAACTTTAATTCAGTTCCACGGCGTTTACGAAATGTCTGCTGAGCGTGGGCACTGAAGTATGAAGATGAATCGAACAGAAACTCAGCTTCAAGAAGCTGCCAGATAAACAAATAATTATCAACAGTGCAGTACTAGCAATATTCGTGAGATGTACCCAAAAAAGGGAGATACTTTGGCCTAAATTAGGTCTCATTTATGAGATAGTATTTAATTTCCTTTAATTTACTCTTATTTCTGATTAGAATGGCAGAATAAGTCACAATAGACCAAAATGCATAAATCCCACATCTATTAGGATAGTATTATGCACCTGTTAGGATAAACAATGCACAGTTCCGCTAATGACAGAGTCAATGCCACGGGGCTAAGAATCAGGATTTTCGACAGGATCGTGGTCAAGTTTACTTGCATGCCAGTCACTCACAGCGCCTGCAGATGATTCGGCCTGCCCCAAACCACTGTTTTCACTGCAAAATCTGTGCGAATTGCTTTGAGGAAACCGTGCTGGTGACGGGCTGGCATGGGTTCCACCACGACATGTGAACATCCTGTGCGCAGCGCCCCGTCAGCTCAAGTCTCAAACAGCAATTATCAGCTCTTTCAAGGAACAAGCTGTGGATTTTCCGTTATGAAAATTCTGATGGTAAAGGCACTAAGAAGTTTTTAAATAGGTATTTCTGCACCTTCTTTAATGTACTGAGAACAAAATACTCTGCGATGCTCCAGTAGTAGATGAGACATTCAGGGAAGTGCCCACGTCTGTTGTCCGTTTCTCGGTGACCCAACAGGTCAGCGCTGGGAGGCTGCGCGACTCCAGGGTCTGGCTCTGCCTGGTCTTTGGGAGTCGTCACTTTCTACCTCCACGTTGCCGTGACCATATTACCCCCACTCTTGCCGGCTCTTATTTTGATGTTATTAAGTCACGTGTAAAACATTTTTAGTTCAACTGATTCTT
>NW_012151964.1:1178646-1180368 GCF_000956105.1 Propithecus coquereli | reverse complement strand
TCAAGACTCATCTGGGGGGAGAGAGAAGACCGACGCCCCCCTCCCCGACGGGGAGCAGCTGCTGCGGATGCCGAGATGCGTCGTGAAGGAGCAGCAGCAGAGTGCGGAATGGAAGCGGCGAGCCCCGGCGTCAGCACGGTGTGCTAGCGACCCGTTTGTCAGACTGATCTCCAAACCGTGGTCGCCGTGGTCACGAGACGGCAGATGCGGGACGTGTAGCAGACATTGCAAATCTGTGATTCAATCTGAAACTTACAAGTGATGGAGATGAGGAACCGTGATCTGGGTGCAAGCACGGTTAGGCGGTGTGCCAGTTGTGTGGTCTGCAAGTGGGCGCGAGGCCCTTCCTGACACCGCGCTGCTCGGGCCACAGCCGTGTGCTGCCCGGAGTTCTCTGGACGAGAGGGGCAGGGGACAGGGGTTCATCAG
The DNA here is from genome assembly GCF_000956105.1 of Propithecus coquereli. Taxonomy (NCBI): domain Eukaryota; kingdom Metazoa; phylum Chordata; class Mammalia; order Primates; family Indriidae; genus Propithecus; species Propithecus coquereli. The sequence goes on along the minus strand of NW_012151964.1, from coordinate 1,179,939 downwards.
GTCTGAAGATGTCAAGAAGCCTAGAGAGACGATGAACGCGTTGGATGACAAACACTCTGGACAGAATCAAACCATGGGTCAAATCTAACGTGGTGAGATTCAGTGGGGAAACAGAAGATGCTGCACTTGGATTTAAACAATCAGCTGCACATACGTAAGGTGAAATTTCAGCAGCAGCAGGAATTTTAAGAGTTTTATTTATTTTTAATAGTAAGTTCGCTAAGAGACTGGTGCTTCACTCCTGTGTGAGCACAGCCATGCGTCTAGCTAGAAAACTGTCTGACTTTGCTTAGGTCTAGATGTTGACCCATCTGATCACTTACGACTTTCAGACCCAATGACAGACATACAAACGCTGCAGCGTCTGACGCAGGGGACAGAGCTTGCTGTTGGCAGAATCATGGCCCCAAAGGTGTCCATGCCCTGACTGCTGGAACCTATGGCTATGTCAGCTCCCGGGTCAAAGGGAGTTTGCAGACGCGAACGAGCTGCAGACCTGAGCTGGCAGATGACGCCCCATCACCCAGGCGGGCCCAGCGCAGTCACACGGGTCCTCGGAGGGAAGAGTCCGTCTCGCCCCAGGTAGGAGGAGGAGGAGGAGCGATTCTAAGAGAGAGAGGCCGAAACTTGTTGCTGGAGTTGAAAATAGAAGCGGGGCCACATGCCACGCGACGCAGGTTGCCTTGAGAAGCTAGGAGGCCCCCGCTGACAGCGGCATGCAACGGGGTCTCAGGCCCACGCCCTCAAAGAACTGGGTTCTGCCCACAAGACTGAGCAAGGAAAAGATTCTCCTCTAGAAACTCCAGCAAGGTGTACAGCTCCGACACCCCTTTTCCAGCCTGGCAGACCTGTGTCAGGCTTCTGACCTGCAGAATTGTTAAGAGAATAAATTGGTGGTGTTTAAGCCACTGCATCTGTGGTAGCTTGTGAGGCAGCTCGTGCACGCTCAGTGAATGCTGCCTGTTCAAGTTAGTTTTTAAGGTTCAGGCTACACCATTAAAACTACACGGTTCAGAATGTGTAAGTGACGGTTCCAGGATCTCTGCCCTGGGCAGGAGTGCTCGGCAACGCTGCCTCAGCGGCGGGAGGAAGGAGCCCCGGAGTCAGTGGGAGCGAAGTGTCCCAATGGTGAAGAGAAATCGTCGCGCTTCAGAGCTGGGGGTGTTTAGCCCAAGAACAGGAAGGGCCAGGGAGAAATAAGGTCATCGTCACTGGTAACGTTGCCATTAAAAAGAGGGTCTATGGCTCACGCCTGTAATCCTAGCACCCTGGGAGGCCGAGGCGGGAGGATTG
>NW_012151964.1:1175147-1175701 GCF_000956105.1 Propithecus coquereli | reverse complement strand
GCTGGGACTACAGGCACGTGCCACCATGCCCGGCTAATTAAATTTTTAATTTATTAACATTTAATAACCAGTTTAACAGTGTGTTTAAATTAAGTCAGAAGATTTTAAGTTTGCGCTTACTTTCACAAATAGTGATGGCTCTGCCAGACAAGGAGCAAGAACTAAATAAGAATGTGTGTGTGCATACATGTGTATGCATGTGTATGTGTGCATTGCACATGTATGTGTGCATACGTGCATGTATGTGTATACATGTATGTGTATATGCATGTGTGTATGCCTGCATATATAAGCACGTGTCTAAATGTGTGCATGTGTGCATGTATATCTGTATATGCATGTGTGCATGTGTGTAGGTGTATATATGTGTGTGCGCATGTGTGTATGAGTGTGCATGTGTGTATGTGTGTGCATATGCTCTAAATTAAGTGCTAGTTACATGCTGGGCATTAGGATCACAGCTTGACAACTGTTACCTCTTTCACCCTGACAAAGCCTTTCCAGGTAGACTGCACACCCATTTCACAGGTGGGAAACTGCGGCTCATCAAGGAC